>NC_061514.1:5849410-5933737 GCF_022539505.1 Lolium rigidum | reverse complement strand
AGACAAGCATCAAAGTCTTGCACAAGAGTTAACTCATAAAGCAATAAATTTAAAGTAAAGGCATTGAAGCAACACAAAGGAAGATTAAGTTTCAGCGGTTGCTTTCAACTTTCAACATGCATATATCATGGATAATTTTCAATACAGAGTAATATGATGAATGCAAATAAGCAAGTATGTAAGAATCAATGCACAGTTGACACAAGTGTTTGCTTCTAAGATGGAAGGAGGTAGGTAAACTGACTCAACATAAAGTAAAAGAAAGGCCCTTCACAGAGGGAAGCAGGGATTAAATCATGTGCTAGAGCTTTTTAAGTTTTGAAATCATATAGAGAGCATAAAAGTAAAGTTTTGAGAGGTGTTTGTTGTTGTCAACGAATGGTAGTGGGCACTCTAACCCCCTTGCCAAACAGACTTTCAAAGAGCGGCTCCCATGAAGGACGTTATCTCTACCGAGCAAGGTAGATCATCCCTCTTCTCTTTTGTTTACACATGTACTTTAGTTTTATTTATGGTTGACACTCCTCCCAACCTTTTGCTTACACAAGCCATGGCTAACCGAATCCTCGGGTGCCTTCCAACATTCACATACCATGAAGGAGTGTCTATTTGCAAAATTAAGTTGCTTACTGATGAATCGGGGCAAAACACGTGAAGAGAATTATTAATGAAAGTTAATTAATTGGGGCTGGGAACCCCGTTGCCGACTCTTTTGCAAAATTATTGGATAAGCGGATGAAGCCACTAGTCCATTGGTGAAAGCTGCCCAACAAGATTGAAAGATAAAACACCACATACTTCCTCATGAGCTATAAAACATTGACACAAATAAGAGATAATAGCTTTTGAATTGTTTAAAGGTAGCACATGAAGTATTTACTTGGAATGGCAGAAAATACCATATAGTAGGTAGGTATGGTGGACACACATGGCATAGGTTTTGGCTCAAGGTTTTGGATGCACGAGAAGCATTTCCTCTCAGTACAAGGCTTTGGCTAGCAAGGTTGTTTGAAGCAAACACAAGTATGAACCGGTACAACAAAACTTACATAAGAACATATTGCAAGCATTATAAAACTCTACACTGTCTTCCTTGTTGCTCAAACACTTCTACTAGAAAATATCTAGACCTTAGAGAGACCAATCATGCAACCCAATTTTCAACAAGCTCTACGGTATTTCTCCACTATTAGGTTTAAACTACATGATGCAAGAGAAACATGATCTACTTGAGAGCTCAAAACAATTGCCAAGTATCAAATTATCCAAGACAATATGAGGCATTTTCTGTTTCCAACCAAATATCAATAAGTGCAATAGCTTCCAACTTTTGTCATTGAACATTAAAAGTAAAACGAAGAACACAAGTGTTCATATGAAAAAGCGGAGCGTGTCTCTCTCCCAAACAAGGATTGCTAGGATCCGATTTTATTCAAACATAAACAAAAATAAAAACACACAGACCCTCCAAGTAAAGCACATAAGATGTGACCGAATAAAAATATAGTTTCAATAGAAAAACCTGATAAGTTGATGAAGAAGGGGATGCCTTGGGCATCCCCAAGCTTAGACGCTTGAGTCTTCTTGAAATATGCAGGGATGAACCACGGGGGCATCCCCAAGCTTAGACTTTTCACTCTTCTTGATCATATATCATCCTCCTCTCTTCACCCTTGAAAACTTCCTTCACGCCAAACTTCTCATAAACTTCATTAGAGGGGTTAGTACTCAAAAAACTTTAGTCCACCTTGGCCCTGTAGTGACACATTGCAAGTACTCAATAAAACATTAGCTACAGCTCTCCACGTCTAGAAAGCCTCACTTAAAGTCCACAAGAGACAATGCAAAAAAAAAACAGAGACAAAATCTGTCAAAACAGAACAACCAGTAAACACGAATTTGTAAGAGGTACTTCCGTTGCTCAAATCAGAAAACTCAAAACTAATGAAAGTTGCATACATATCTGAGGATCATTCACGTAAATTGGCAGATTTTTCTGAGTTACCTACAGAGAATCATACCCAAATTCGTGACAGCAAGAAATCTGTTTCTGCGCAGAAATCCAAATCTAGCATCAACCTTTTATTAGAGACTTCACTTGGCACAACATTGCAATAAAATAAAGATAAGGAGAGGTTGCTACAGTAGTAACAACTTCCAAAACACAATAAAACAGTAGCAAAATAAAGACATGGGTTATCTCCCAAGAAGTGCTTTCTTTATAGCCATTAAGATGGGCTCAGCAATTTTAATGATGTACTCGCAAGAAATAAGAGTTGAAGCAAAAGAGAGCATCAAAAAGCAAATTCAAAACACATTTAAGTCTAACCCACTTCCTATGCATAGGAATCTTGTACACAAATAAATTCATGAAGAACAAAGTGACCAGCATAAGAAGATAAAACAAGAGTAACTTCAAAAGTTTCAGCATATAGAGAGGTATTTTAGTACCATGCAAATTTCTACAACCATATTTTCCTCTCTCATAATAATTTTCAGTAGCTTCATGAACAAACTCAACCACATAACTATCACATACAACATGCTTTTCATGATTCACAAACACATAATTTTTATCAAGCTCAGAAACAATAGGATTAAAACTTTCAAACCCACTTTTATCAATAATGTAACAAGATGATTGATCAATCTCAAAAGATATGGGACTCATAGATAAAGTCAAGAACTCTCCAATCCCATTTTCATTAGTAGTACAATTAATATTATCAAGTAACATAGGACCATCATCTAGAGATTTATCATAAACATTTGCCAAGCAAAACTCTTTAGTACCATGCATTTCGACATCAGGCACAAACAAAGCATTATCATAAGATTTATCAAAGTAGCATGGATTATCATAGATAACAGTAGCATAATTATTCTCACAAGTTTTACTCATAGGGAATATTTCAAGAGAATCCACATGAACATAACATTCGACCTCCTTTGGTAGGCATGGAGGACAATCAAATAGTGTAAGAGATAAAGAGTTACTCTCATTAGAAGGTTGGCATGGGTAGCTAATCCATTCTTCCTCCTTTTGTTCATCACTCTCCTCTTCTTTTTCATCCAATGAGCTTTCGAGTTCATCGATTTCCTCCTCTTTTTCATCCAATGAGCTTTCGGGTTCATCAATTTCTTCTTCCACTGGTTCCACGCAAATTGTGAGTGCATTCTTGTGCATTAATGAGTCTCTCTTTATAATCAATGATATAAGGATTATCACTGTAGCTTTCTATGCAAAAATTAAGGATAGAAGAGACATAATCTTTAAGGTCCTTACAAACAACACAAGTTTCATAATTTTTAGCAATGAAGGATTCGATCTCGAAGCTCCCATAAACAAAACAAATTGTTCTACTTCTTCGAACCCAAAATGAATATAGCTATTCCAATTATAGTTCTTAATTAAAACTTCCTCACTAAAGCCACATTGAAATTTAAGATGTTTAGTATCCTGTTGAGAGCAACGAGTTTATATCATGGCGTTTAAGCAAGATTTTAGCAATTGTATTCAATTTTTCTATCACAGACACTCATAACTTTTCCCGTTCTTGATTCTCTATAATTATTATATAATTTAATAAGCTCCAAATAGGTTGTAGGTTCTCCCATAATAGCAGTTTTTAATTTTTCGGTTTTTCAAAATTTTATGGATTTTTGGGTATATGAGGAAAGTAAAACAAAACAAAAAGAAACTAGACAAAAATAAACTAAGCAAAATAATACTAAACTGAAATAAACTAAGCACAAATAAACTAGACAAAAGTAAACTAAGCAAAACAAAATAAAATAAAATAAAAACAGAGATAGAGGTAGAGTGTACTCCCCAGGTGAACTTATGACTAGAGCTATGCCTCCCCGGCAACGGCACCAGAAAATAGTCTTGATAGCCCACAAGTATAGGGGATCGCAACAGTCTTCGAGGGAAGTAAAACCCAAATTTATTGATTCGACACAAGGGGACGTAAAGAATACTTATAAGCCTTAACAACTGAGTTGTCAATTCAGCTGCACCTGGAAAAGCACTAGTAACAGGGGTGATGTGTAAGTAGCAGTGATATGAGAGCAATAGTAACAGTAACACAGCAGCAGTAATAGTAACACATGAGCAATGGCACCAGAAAATAGTTGATACTACTTCCAATGACATGTAGAAACGAGTATATGTTGATGAAAGATGGACCGGGGTTCCCAGCTATCTACACTAGTGGTAACTCTCCAATAACAAGTGTTGGGTGAACAAATTACAGTTGGGCAATTGATAGGATTGAAATAGCATTAAGACAGAACATCAAGATCATTAATCATGTAGGCATGTTTTCCATATATAGTCATACGTGCTCGCAATGAGAAACTTGTACAACATCTTTTGTCCTACCAGACGGTGGCGGCCGGGCCTCTAGGGAATCTACTTGGAAATTAAGGCACTCCTTTTAATAGAGCACCGGACCAAAGCATTAACACTCCGTGAAAACATGTGATCCTCATATCTAAGCCTTCCCCTCCAGGTTGTCCCAATTTCGTCACTTTGGGGCCTTTGGTTCCGGACATAGACATGTGCATACAACTTGTAGATACAATCTAAGCAATAAGTATAGAGCTTAAATCTAAGATCATGCCACTCGGGCCCTAGTGACAAGCATTAAGCACAACAAGATTGCAGCAACAATAACTTCATAAACTTTGTAGATAGACTAATCATAATGTAACAATCCATCGGATCCCGACAAACACAACACCGATTACATCAGATGAATCTCAATCATGTAAGGCAGCTCATGAGATCATTGTATTGAAGTACATGGGGGAGAGAATACCAACTAGCTACAACTAGAACCCGTAGTCCATGGGGGAACTACTCACGGAGCATGATGGAGGCGATGGCGTTGATGGAGATGGCTTCCGGGGGCACTTCCCCGTCCCGGCAGGGTGCCGGAACAGAGACTTCTGTCCCCCGAAATGGAGTTTCGCGATGGTGGCGGCGCCCCTGGAGTCTTTCTGGAGTTTCATCAATTGGTGTCGACGTTTTAGGTCGAGACGGCTTAAATAGGCGAAGAGTCGGAGTCGGAGGGGCCACGGGGGCTCCTCACACTAGGCCGGCACGGCCAGGGTGGAGCCCGCGCGGCCCACACGTGTGGGGCCCCCAGGGCACCCCTATGGTCCCCCTCTGACTTTCTGGAAGGTTCCGGGAAAAATAAGATGTTGGATCTTCGTTTCGTCGAATTCCGAGAATATTGCCCGAACACCCTTTCTGGAACCAAAAACAGCAGAAAACAACAACTGGCCCTTCGGCATCTCGTTAATAGGTTAGTTCCGGAAAATGCATAAAACCATTATAAAGTGCAAGCAAAACATGTAAGTATTATCATAAAACAAGCATGGAACATCAGAAATTATAGGTACGTTGGAGACGTATCAACGCGCAGCCGAAGAAAAAGAGAGATAATTTGCACACCCGATAGTTCTTTCCCTTGAGTGGTTTGCAGAGTTTGGATCTGGGCAATTAGCGACTCGGTAGCCGCCAACTCTTCGTGTGTAGCTTCGGAATCCCATGATTTGCGGCTAAGGATTTCTTGCGACACGTCAAAAGGGGAAAGGCCATAGAGTTGGGCATCTGATGATTCATCCTTGACGAATAGCCATTTCTTGCGCCACCTTTGGACGGATTCAGAAAATTTGAGATCAAAGTAACCAGCTTCTGGCCGCACGCAGATACAAATTCCACCTACATTGTAGATGGCGTTCTTTGAGTTGTTGCGGCGAACATGCATAGAAGATGCGTTTCCACAATCCCTAGTGGGGGTGGATGCCAAGGAAGCATTCTCATAAGGTAATGAAGATAGAGACGTGAAGGATGGAATTGGGAGTCAACTAGTAAAGCTAAATCCCGTAGATAAAAAGGAGTCCACGAAGGAACTCATGGATAGGAACAAATAAACCACGGACAAGAAAGTCAGTGAATATTAGCCTGAAGCCCTCAGGAGGATTAGGGACACTTTCGTCCCCAGGCATCTCAATCCCTTCGTTCTTCAGGAGGCCCATCTTCTTGAGCATGCGCTCATCCTGGGAGGAGATTTTAGATCTCTCCCATCCAGACACCTTTTCCTTCTCCACGCGAGTACGCTTGGTCATGGCGGCGGCGCAGGTGAGGTTGCAGAGGAAGCTTGGGGAAGGTGCGTGCAGATGGAGTTCAAGCGCTAGGGCAATGGCAAGAGTGGATGAAATATGCGGCAGAGCGAAGGGGAAAATGACTCCCAGGGTAAATCCTTATAACCTGAAAGACGAAGTGATTCAACCATTGGATGTACACGAGTTGATCTTAGCCATACATGTGGCTCCGTGGGTAAAAAAAATTACAATTTGTTTTGGAAACAAAGAAGTTACTGCGTCCCACTTGGGCGACGTGGGAGAAGAGCAGAGATTGTGGACCCACAAAACAGAGGTCCACTAGCAGCCATGTATTCCCGAGGTGAGAACACATCGTTTTCGTCAGCATCGATGTCATGGTGAAACAAATCTTCGAGTAGTTAAAACAATATATGGTCAACAACAAAACATCAGGAGCCTATGTTCAGATGCAAGCACCCGGCCATATGCTCGGGGGCTACTCTTATCAGCAGTATTGAGTATACTACTGATAAGACGACAAATAATGATTAAAATGTAGAGTGGGTTAAATAGCAAAAGTTGAGCCTACACCCAAGTGCAAACACTCGGTTGTAGCCTCGGGGGCTACTCCCATCGGGAGCGCTGGTCGCGCACCCGATGAAATATAGAAGTAAAAGGAAGGAAAACCTACAAACATCTTCGAGTTACATATAACTCTTCATGTACTTCCATCAGGAGATAAAGATATTATATAAAACATCAACCCGAAGAACTGAAGTATTCCATCAGCCGTACAAAGGCACTCGACAATATATTCTCAAAGCACGTCCGCTGCGATAAAAACTCTGAATACCCTGACCCGTAAAAGGGTCACGAAGGTAAGACCTCAGGATATGTCCTGTGTGGCGTGGCATCGCACATGAATGCGCTCTCCAACTTAATCCACATCAACAGATGTGAAGAAAAATCCCGATGGATGCGTTGGGTACTCGATAAAATAACTCAAATTCACTAGTAACATACGGGTCTTCAATGACGGTATGATACTGACGGTTTGGAAATCCGTCAGCGATTGTCTTTTTCTATGATGATAGGGCGTTTTCGCGTCACAGATGGCGATTTGGGCCGCTCGGCCCGAAAAATTAGTGACGGGCGAGGTCTAAACGTCAGCTATTGTGCAGAAATGAGCGTCTCGTGTGGTGGGCGGCCCGAACTGCTGAGTCAGCAGGGGGCGCGCGTCACAACAACTGGGCTTCGGGCTGGTGGACACACCTGACCCACACTCTGCATGCTCATATGCACGTACTTTTCTGTCTGCCCGCACAACAGTCCAAGGCCTGCAGCACTGGGACCCATATTTGTAAGGGGAGACAACCACTGTCTGCACATATGTACCTGGCTCGCACCACTCGGGCCCGCATGTCAGGTGCCGACACGACCCACCTGCTTGGGGCCGCCCGTTCCGACAGCCTCCCAGCATGCAGAGTGGACCAGAACTGTCAGTACCACGAACATGGGTTCCACATGTCAGTTGACATGCCAAAAAAAATTCCGCACGTGCCAGCACAAGTGTCTGCTTGCCGTCAATTCTGGACGCATGGCCACGAAAGTCAGAGCCTGCTGAGACCCTTCTCTGAGAGTTTTGGAGGATCCGGCATGCCAGAGACCTGTGGGGGCCGCATGTCAGAGCCTGCTGGGACCCTTCTCTGATAGTTTTGGTGGGTCTGGCATGCCAGAGATCTATGGGGGCCGCATGTTAGAGCCTGCTGGAACCCTTCTCTCAGAGTTTTGGCGGGTTCGGCATGATAGAAAACTGTGGGGGCCGCATGTCAGAGCCTACTGGAACCCTTCTCTGAGAGTTTTGGTGGGTCCAGTATGCGAGAGATCTGTGGGGGCCGCATGTTAGAGCCTGGTGGGACCAACGTATGACACTTTTTGTGGGTCCAGCATGCCAGAGATCTGTGGGGTCCGCATGTCAGAGCCTTGTGGGACCAAGCATGCCCGAGCTTGGTGGGCGCAACATGCCAAAGTGTGGACCCAATATGTAAGTTTACACGTCTCGAACAGACTGGGCCAAAATAACTATCCCATCTTGCTGGGCTGAACCTATAAAAGAATCTGGTTTCCAAATTTCAGGATAGAAGACAACAAAGGCCTATTTTGCTAAATTAGTATGGCCTGATTTTGGCCCTCTAGCCTCCGGGCACCTGATTCTTGGATCCAAATGAACTACGGCGAAATATGGGCCACCTTTTGCTTGGGCCGGTTTGGGATTGTTGTTTGAAGAAAGTGAATCTACTTTTGTGTTCAACGGCCGGTAAAGGCCTATCACCTATTACTTGGTATCCGAATGAATTGGGTGTCCTTTTATATATATGTTGCAGATCTTGTGTTCTATTATTTGGTATGCGAATGAACTGGGTGTCCTTTTATATATATGTTGTAGATCCAGTGTTTCAATCTTTACTCCAACAATGCACATAACAAACATTTCCCACAAATAAATGTTTCAATTATGGAACTACTGGCCAACACATTCGTCTACAACTATCGAGAAAAGACACATCACAACTACAATGAGCCCTTCCATCACGTACGAAGAAGGGAACATAGGTGCCAGAAAAGGGGTGGCTAACCGAAGCCTTGATAAGAACAACAATTCATCTACTCGACAATACCATCATCATCTTCCTGCACGGGTAGATGGCCGCGCAGGTCCTCGATCCTCATTTGCAGCACATTGATATAACCCAAGGCGGATCTTACTTATGTGTTGGACTCATGCAAGGTTTCAAGGGCCTCATTGAGGTCCCTGCGTGCCGACACGAGATCACTTGCAGCCTGATTCCACTTGCCAACAACGTCGGCATTCTGTTCGTGGAGGTCCTGGATGGAAGTCTTATCTCTCTCCATCGTCGCAATGTTCTCCTCCTGAAGCTTGGAAAACTTGTTAATCTCCAAACGCAGCATGTTGCGTTCCACGCGAAGATCGTTCACCTCTTGCTTATACAAATTAGCGCACCCAACAATTTCATCCAGGTCGTGCCTGAGATGGGTAATATTCTCTTGAAGCCGATAGGTGTTGGCGATGGACTGCAATAAAACAGAGAAACACCATAATCCTGAGATGGGTAATATTCTCTTAACGAAAAGTACCCTAGGTTACAAATTTGTAGACACGGCTTTTTTTCAGAAATGTGGGAGCCTACACGGTTTAACGAGTCTAGAAAAATGCGTATCGAGAACAGATCTGACATGGCTGCGTCAACTAAATTGAGGAGGTGCTTGGATCCACAAAAATAAATCATTTACGGGGGGATTAGACGACGTTCAGTATCTGCAGCAAATTGTCTCTCAATTTGAAAACAGGACGGCACCCCGAAATCCATTGCCCATGTTTAGGGCTCCTTTGATTTGAAGGAAATATGAAGGAAACGGAAGAGAATAGGAAACTTTCCTGAGCTGCTACTGTGCACGAGGAAATAGGCAAGGATTGCACCAACCATGCTTTCCTATTCCTATGTGCTCCCTATTCCTATAAATCAAAGAGGCCCTTAGAAAGAATTAAGTACCTCAGGTGGCAATTCCGAGTTAGTGGCATCTATCCTCCTTGAGCTTCCGTAGATCTCCTCTATATGCCGTGTATCCGTCGCCTCCGTCTCCTCATCAAGTCTTGGTGCGGCGCAGGTCTCGACCCGTCATCTGAATATTGAGAAAACATGGCGTCAGAATCTGAATCTGATCAACATTGGTGAAAGAAATAGAATGCAAGAAGCAATGAAACTAACATTACGGTTCCGCGGGCATGTTTCCGCGGACGACCGGATGAAGAGGATCTGTCGAGCAACCTCTTCCTCAAAGATAGGTCGGACCTGGCCTCCAGCGTTGGGTCATCAGACGACGGCCAGGCAAAGAGGACATGACCAAAAGCTTCCAGAGTGGAAGCACCACGCCTCTTCCTAACTCTACCCCAAGGAGCCACGACGTGCAATGAAGGATTGGCGAAAGAGAACAGGTTCTCCCATGCGGAAGTGTGTAGAAGTAGACCGGAAGTAAAGTGATGAAGAATGTGGAGTGTGGCGGATATATGTAAAATAATGGTCAGATCTACTTTCCCGAATGAGGGACACTCGACAGTAAATCATGTTTCTACTGTCCCACATCCAAAATGGAGGGCAAAATGGGGAACACACAGGTGCTATTTAGGCATGGAAAAGCAAGAACTGGGTGGTATATTTTGGAACTTCGGCTCATAGTAGTTGTATTTTGGAAATTTCTGTTTTGACATCTGCAATGCATTCTCTTAAATACAGGCGCTAGGCTTTTTATTAGCCGTTCGCATAATAAAAGGGATCGATGCAAAAATCTCCGACCGGAGCGCGCTTCGCTAGAATCAGGCTTGCGGCCAGAGGATCGAAACCATGTTTGCTAGCCAAACAACCGCTTGAATTGGAGGCTTCGTTGTAATTGTAGAATCTTCCTGAAGACGTATTAGTTTCCTTTCTCTCCTCCTCTTAAGCGCCAAAAAAGGTCATTGTTTGGCACAGATCATTACATTTAACATGAAATGCAATTGATAAATCTCTGAATGACAAATGAATTCTTGTATTCCAACCCCAAATGATGACAAACAAATTGGTTCTCCAAATCACAAACTGAATAACAATGGATTTAGACCACATGCAACAAGACTTAAAGAAGAGACGACCAACATAATTGCAGCAAAATTCAGTGGAACAACATGGTTCTTAGGTACAATCAACAAAACTGAACAAAACTATACATAAGACTTGGACAGTGGATTTTCAGAGATGGAACCAACAGATTCTTTCTTGCGGACAAAGGTTTTCAGAGCAGACGCCAAAGGATCTTTCCTTCTCAGGCACAGCAGCTTTTCAGAGATGACACCAACCGATTCCATGTCTATCTTTATCATAGCGTATAATCAGCTTGGGCGTTACAACAATCTGAAGAAAAAAGTACATTAATAAACAAATATCAAATAATGGAAGCTAGATTAGCAGAAATTTAATGAAAGAAGTAAAGTGAATGTTAACAGAAGGAAAGTGATGAGGACATCCCTACCACACTACTACCTCCGTCATTGCAAGATGAAGATGAAGCTGTTGTGAAGCTCAAGTCCAATGAAGTTAGGATTGGACCTATTACAAGGGCTCGTGCGAAGCTACTTAAACAATAGGTGAACTTGTTCCTAAACGATACTTTGATTGATGAGAACTTTATACTGCCTAAGTCCTGTTATTTATGTATGATCAGGTATGAGGAGGGAGCAAGCATCGCACGAGGAGGAGAGGAGCAGCTGGACGTGAAGATGGACATGAAGCTGGACATGGTGCTGGACATGAAGACATATCATGGACGCGCGAGGGAGGAGCGGGAGGCATGCGCGAGAGGAGGAGATCTTCAGGTCGGCGCCAGGCCCGGTCAGACCGGCCGTGGCGCCGGGCCATCCGGTCGCAGACCTGGTCGGCCGGCTCCCACGCCAGATCAGCCCAGTCCAAACCGGGTTCCACACTTGTGCCAGCCGGGGCGTATCCAGTAAGCCCGGACGCTCCATCCGGTCGCCATCCGATGCCTGTCCTGGTCCAAACCGGGCCGGCCGGTCCCAGGCCCGGTCGACCGGCCCCCAGACCGGTTGTGTCCGAGTCTGTGTCGACCAGATCTATTCTGGGTCGGTTATTTTTGTATCTTTTCGACCTGAGGTCGTCCTCAACCCCTATATAAGTGCCCAGGACACCCCCAAATTTGCTTTAGACCATGTTTAAGATAAACCCTAATTCTTAGTTGTTTGCTCTTCAAAACTATTGAATCCCTACAGCATATTGCTTGAGTTGGTGTAGATCTTAAAGTCTTGTGTGATCTGTTGTTCCATTGGGAATTAGAAGGTTGCAACTTACCGCTTCGTGGTCGGCGGCTACGTGCGCAAGTGTGTGGAGTTGCGAATATCTTGCAGGGTTGAGAGCTGTTGCATTGGCGATAGGGACCAATCGAGAGATCTCGTTGCGTCATACAAGTTATCATCCACTTCAACAAGTTATCTCCGCTGTGTTCATCACGTGATCATCATCACCACCGTTGCTTACTGAGAAGATTGGGCCACCCCTTATCATCTTGGTATCAGATTTCAGTGTTTCCTCGGTAAGCCATCCACAATCCACCCCATAGTTGAGTTGTGAGTGTTTCCTATCCAGAAAAAGCCATAAAAAGTTAGGGTTAGAGTTTGCCATAGCCTTAGATTGCACTAATTTCGAGTTTTAGTTGCTTTTCGTAGTTGTTTTTGCGTATCTTTTTCTTCCATCTAGTTGTTAGGGTTTGTGTTTCCGCTATCATTGGTGTCAGTTTTTGTTTTTTCGAGTCCACATAGCGTACAGTGTGCTTGTTCTCAACCATAGACACAACCTTTCTATATAAGTGACTAGGAACTTCCCAAGAAGAGACTAGTTTTACCGCTCGACAGGCTGCTCATTAGGGTTTTGGTCCTTTGCATAATCTGTTGGCCGTGTTATCAAGGAGTTGAGTCATAAAATCAAAAAAAGGAGAAAATAGAAAAGAAGCAAAAAGAGCTACATAGATGCGTGTTATACCAAAAGAAAATCCAAAAAGAAAAGTTAAGTGCTAGTAGAATCAAGTGAAGGCCTAAGTTTTCTTTAAACTGCACCTATAGTTGAGAAATCTTGTGCCTATTCCATTGAGCTTTGCTAGCGTCTCTCGAGTGCATTGCAACCTTTCATCCATATAATTGCATTTCCACATTTATCGCCTTGTGTGAGTATCATTGGTTGTCTACGGTCAGCGCTAGAGCTTGTTATTGGTGCAAATAGGTAGCCCACCTACAGCCCCACATATATCCTGCTTTGCCGTGTGATTTGTTCTTATACCCTTGATATTCGCTTCGCTACATCCGTGCACTAGTTGTCACTACAAGTGGTAAGCAATACTAATTCACTTTGGAGCGGTAAGATTTCCTTTTCTTATCAGTTTTGAGTGAGTTGTGAGAGTACCACCATATATTTTTGATTTAGTGCACTAACCTACTAACCATGTCTGCTAGTGATGAGAAAATTGTTAACCAAGAGAACAAGAACTCTGCGTATTTGATGACATGGAGGGAGTATGAAGCTCTTCGTAATGAGATCGACGTGAATTCCGCACTAATGATGATGAGCTTAGGGGAACGGTCCAAGGGATCTCCCAGAAGTTGGATGCTACTAATGCAACCTTCACCACCATGAGAGATCAACTGACGGATATCTAACGCAGTCCTCAAGATTTACAACTAGTTGTTGGTAATCTCACTCAACAACAGCAACAAGAAGAAGACGAAGCAGAAGATGAAGCACCTAATGCTAATCGTGGTGCTGGGCGTGGTAACCGCCCTCGTGGGTTTGCTGAACTCCGACGTCCAGGTTGTGGGTTTGAGGAAGAAGATGGATTGGGTAAGCCCAAGTTCTCCATACCCAAGTTTGAAGGAGGTGCTGATGTTGAAGAATACCTCACTTGCGAGCTGAAAATTAAGAAGTTACGGCGCTTACATAATTACACTGAAGATAGGAAGATCAAGCTTGTTTCTTCCAAATTTGATGGTGATGTCTACGCACGCTTCTATTCCTGTAGACAGTGTTGGGCCTCCAAGAGCAGAGGTTTGTAGAACAGCAGCAAGTTTCCCTTAAGTGAATCACCCAAGGTTTATCGAACTCAGGGAGGTAGAGGTCAAAGATATCCCTCTCAAGCAACCCTGCAATTAAGATACAAGAAGTCTCTTGTGTCCTCAACACACCTAATACACTTGTCAGATGTATAGGTGCACTAGTTCGGCGAAGATAGTGAAATACAAGTAATATGGATGATTATAAGTAGTAATTGCAATCTGAAATAAAAATGGCAGCAAGCAAACATGTAACAGAACTTGTTGGAAATGGTGTTTCAATGCTTGGAAACAAGGCCTAGGGATCATACTTTCACTAGTGGACACTCTCAACAATGATCACATAAATAAATAACTTCTCTTCACTTGTGCTACTTTCAAACACTCTCTTGTTGGATAACAAACACCATTCATTGTGTAGGGCTATAAAAGCACACCTCAAGCCGGAGTAAACAAGCTCCACAACGTCCGGAGTTCATATTAAAGTAACCTCTAGAGTGCATAATAGACCGTTGCAATTTAGACCGAGTACTAACATAGCATACACACCGTCACCAATAGCTATGAAAGGGGAATAGATCGCATCAATACTATCATAGTAATAGTTAACTTCATAATCTACAAGAGATTACAATCATAACCTACGCCAAGTACTACATGATGCACACACTGTCAACTTTACATCATGGAGGAGGAATAGACTACTTTAATAACATCACTAGGGTAGCACATAGATTAATAGTGATACAAAGCTCATGATCACATAAAGATCACACCATGGGAGAGAGAGATGAACCACATAGCTACCGGTAGAGCCCTTAGCCTCGGGGAGAACTACTCCCTCCTCATCATGGGAGACAACGAACGGCGATGAAGATGGCGGTGGTGTCGATGGAGATGACTCCGGGGGCAATTCCCCGTCCCGACGGCGTGCCGGAACAGAGACTTCTGTCCCCCGAAACTTCTCTTCGCGATGGCGGCGGCTACGGAACTCTTCGTGGAATATCGTCGGGTGTTTTAGGGTTTTCGCGACGGACATAATATATAGGCGAAAGGGCGGAGTCGGAGGAGCCAGGGGTGGCTTCCCCACCTGATGGCGCGGCCAGGCCTGGGCCCGCGCCCCCTATGGTGTGGGGCCCCCTTGGCCCCCCTCCGGCACTTCTCTGGCTCTCTGGGTCCGTCTCGGTAAAATAGAAGGTTTGGCTTTTGTTTCGTCCAATTCCGAGAATATTTCCTGTGTAGGATTTCTGAAACCAAAAAACAGCAGAAAACAGGAACTGGCGCTTCGGCATCTTGTTAATAGGTTAGTACCGGAAAATGCATCAAAACGATATAAAGTGTATATAAAACATGTGAGTATTGTCATAAAACTAGCATGGAACATAAGAAATTATAGATACGTTTGAGACGTATCAGATGGCTATGCATTGCGTTGGTGGGATGGATTTGTTCGTGCTCGCGAACAAGATGGTGAGCCGCCTATTATCACATGGCGTGCAATGAAGGCGTCCATGAACGATCGTTTTGTGCCCACAAATTATTTGCGAAATATATATGATAAGTTGACCCTACTGAGACAAGGTGTGAAGACTGTTGATGAATACTACATGGAGATGGAGATGCTCATGCAGCGTGGCCGTTTCCGTGAGTCACTTGAGATGACAATGAATCATTTTCTCAATGGTTTGAAGTATGATATCAAAGGCATTGTTCGTCATTACAGTTACACCACTATGAATGAGTTGCTACATCATGCAAGAGAAGCTGAATCACAGTTGGCTAACGAAACTAAGGTTAAAGGTCGTGCTACGGGAGCTGGGCGCTTTACGCCTCGGGCGTCCCCATCTACGACGCCGGCGCCATCCACGCGCTCCGCACCTTATTCTTCGACTCCGTCTAGCAAGCCGGTCTACAATGTGTCCAACACAAAGAAGTCCGAATCTGCTGCAAGTACAAGTGGTTCATGTCTATGACGCGCAACCGCGATATAGACATGTGGTGGCAAGGGTCACTTCAAGAGAGATTGTCCTAACCGCAAGGTCATGATTATTAATGAGGACAATGAGTATGAGACTGGAGATGATGTGGATCCATATGCTCCAGAAGATGATGACTATGACAGTGATGGTGTAGATGCTTATCCGTCTGAAGCTTGCACTATTGTTGTGTCTCAGCGTGCTCTTAATGTGTTGCCTAGTGGATCTACTCAGCGCTGCAATTTGTTCCAAACGAAGGCTTTAGTTGGTCCTAACAAGGCTTGCAAGGTCATTATTGATGGCGGGAGTTGCCGCAATTTAGCAAGCAAGGAGTTGTGTACCAAGCTGAAGTTGAAGTATCTACCGCACCCGCATCCATACTATATTTAGTGGTTGAGCGAAAATGGTGAGATGAAGGTAAACCACATGGTGCGTGTTGAATTTGCGATTGGACCGTATAAGGATTCCATTGATTTTGATGTGGTTCCTATGACGATGTGTCACCTACTATTGGGTCGGCCTTGGCTCTATAACCGTTCTGTGCAACACAATGGTCGTGCCAATACATATCACTTGGAGTTCAAGGGCAAGAAAATCAATTTACAGCCTATGTCACCACATCAAATTGTCAATGAATCTCGTCAGAAAGTTGAAGTAAATTTGGAGGATGCACCTTTAGATAGGCTAGAGAATTGTAATGTCGTGAGTGATATAACAAAAAGTGAGAGAGTGAATTCCTTAGTCTTATTAGCCACCAAAGAAGACATGAGAGAATTTAGTGAGGATCCTACAACCATGCATCTTGTGCTCTTGTACAGGGGTACGGTTTTGGTTTCTAACGATATGACCCCTCTTCCTCTTGGTGTTTCTAATGTTTTGCACGAATTCAGCGACGTGTTTCCGGAGGAGGTACCCGCAGGACTACCACCATTGCGTGGTATTGAGCATCAAATTGACTTGATCCCCGGAGCTTCGCTGCCCAATAGGGCGCCATATAGAACGAATCCCGAAGAGACAAAGGAAATACAGAAGCAAGTACAAGCGCTACTTGATAAAGGTTATATCCGCATAAGCCTTAGTCCTTGTGATGTTCCTGTTATTTTAGTTCCTAAGAAAGATTGTACATGGCGCATGTGTGTAGATTGTAGAGCGATAAACAACATAACTATTCGATATCGTCATCCTAATCCCCGTTTAGAGGATATGCTAGATGAATTGAGTGGTGCTGCTGTTTTCTCTAAAATTGATTTGCGTAGTGGTTATCATCAAATTAGGATGAAAGAAGGGGATGAATGGAAAACAACCTTTAAAACAAAATTTGATTTATATGAGTGATTAGTAATGCCTTTTGGTTTGACTAATGCATCTAGCACTTTCATGAGACTGATGAACCATGTTTTGCCTGATTTTATTGGCAAGTTTGTGGTTGTGTACTTTGATGACATATTAATCTACAGCCGCAATGAATCTGATCATACTATACATATTCGACATGTTTTGCAACTGTTGCGTGATAATAAACTCTATGGTAATCTTGAGAAGTGCACATTTTGCAAAGATAAGGTCATGTTTCTAGGTTATGTTGTCTCTAAGCATGGAGTAGAAGTAGATGTGTCTAAAATTGAAGCAATTCAAAATTGGCCTACTCCCATGAATGTGAGTCAAGTAAGGAGTTTTCATGGTCTAGCTGGGTTTTATAGAAGATTTGTGCCCAACTTTAGTACTATTGCTGCACCTTTGAATGACTTGACTAAAAAGGGTGTTGTCTTTGAGTGGGGCGCAGCCCAAGATCATGCTTTTGATGAATTGAAACGATTGTTAACTTCTGCACCATTGCTTGCACTTCCTGATTTCAATAAGCAATTTGAGATTGAATATGATGCTAGTGGTATTGGAATTGGTGGTGTGTTGATGCAAGAGGATCGCCCAATTGCATATTTTTCTGAGAAACTTTCTGGTGCTAAGTTGAACTATCCTATATATGATAAAGAATTGTATGCTTTAATTAGAGTTCTTGAGGTTCGGCAACATTATTTGTGGCCAAAAGAATTTATCATACATTCTGATCATGAAGCTTTGAAATATCTGAAAGCCCAATCTACTTTGCATAAGCGTCTTGCTAAGTGGGTTGAGTTCATTGAGTCTTTTCCATACATTATTAAGAATAAGAAGGGAAAAGATAATATTGTTGTTGATGCTTTATCTAGGAAGAATATGCTATTAACTCAACTTCATGTTAAAATTCCTGGATTAGAGATACTATGTGATTTATATGCTACTGATCATGATTTTGCTGAACCATATCGCTTGTGTGCTATTGGTAAATCATGGGAAAATTATCACATACATGATGGGTTATTGTTTAGAGCTAACAAAGTATGTGTTCCAGAATCGTCTGTGCGTTTGCTCTTATTGCAGGAATCTCATGCTGGAGGTTTGATGGGTCACTTTGGGCGTGAGAAGACGCTACTCATGTTAGCTGACCATTTTTATTGGCCAAAGATGAGGCGGGATGTGGACAGATATGTGAAGAGGTGCATTACTTGCAACAAGTCCAAGTCCAAGCTGAAGCCTCACGGTTTGTATACTCCGTTACCGGCACCTACTACACCTTGGGAAGACATTAGTATGGATTTTGTGTTGGGTTTGCCGCGTACTAAGAGAGGCCATGATTCTATATTTGTGGTAGTGGATAGGTTTTCTAAGATGTCACACTTTATTGCCTGTCACAAGAGCGACGATGCGTCGCATATTGCTAACCTATTTTTCAGGGAGATTGTACGTCTACATGGAGTCCCGAAGACTATTGTTTCTGATCTTGACGTGAAGTTTATGAGCTACTTTTGGAAGACGCTTTGGAGAAAACTGGGGACGAAGCTACTTTTCAGTACTACTTGTCATCCCCAAACTGATGGCCAAACTGAAGTGGTGAATAGAACATTGTCACAACTGTTGAGATCCATGATCAAGAAGAACCTGAAGGAGTGGGAAGAGTGTTTGCCGCATGTGGAGTTTGCTTACAACAGGGCAGTACATTCTACTATAGAGTTGTGTCCCTTTGAGGTGGTGTATGGTTTCAAACCCATTACTCCGCTAGATTTGTTGCCTCTACCCATACATGAGAGATTCAATATGGAGGCATCCAAGAGGGCAGATTTTGTGAGAAAGATTCATGTGAATACTAAAGAGTTGATAGAGAAGAAAGGCAAGAGCAATGCTGCAAGGATGAATAAGAAGCGCAAGGAGATTTTTTTCAAGCCTGGTGATATGGTCTGGGTACATTTTCGCAAGGATAGGTTCCCGAAGCTGCGGAAGTCCAAGTTGCTTCCTCGTGGTGCTGGTCCTTACAAAGTGCTTGCCCAGATCAACGACAATGCATACTCGATAGATCTTCCAACTGATGAGTTTGGTGTCAGTAATACTTTCAATGTCACTGATTTAACACCATATGACGGAGAAGACCTTGGAGCATCGAGGTCGACGCCTTTTGAAGGGGGGGGGAGAGATGATGAGGACATCCCTACCACACTACTACCTCCGTCATTGCAAGATGAAGATGAAGCCGTGATGTCTACGGGTGCTTCTATTCTTGTAGACAGTGTTGGGCC
This sequence comes from Lolium rigidum, assembly GCF_022539505.1. Lineage (NCBI taxonomy): Eukaryota > Viridiplantae > Streptophyta > Magnoliopsida > Poales > Poaceae > Lolium > Lolium rigidum. The sequence goes on along the minus strand of NC_061514.1, from coordinate 5,914,373 downwards.
TCCAAGAGCAGAGGTTTGTAGAACAGCAGCAAGTTTCCCTTAAGTGGATCACCCAAGGTTTATCGAACTCGGGGAGGAAGAGGTCAAAGATATCCCTCTCATGCAACCCCGCAACCACAAAGCAAGAAGTCTCTTGTGTCCCCAACACACCTAATAGGTGCACTAGTTCGGCGAAGAGATAGTGAAATACAGGTGGTATGAATAAATATAAGCAAGTAGCAACGGCACCTGTAAAAGTGCTTTTCCCAGGATCGGCGTGTGGTTGATGGTGGTAATATTGCGGACAGTAGAGATGCAAGAAAACAAGAAACAAGCAAGCGGTAGCAGTATTTAGGAACAAGGCCTAGGGATCATACTTTCACTAGTGGACACTCTCAACATTGATCACATAACAGAATAAATAGATAGATGCTAGACTCTACACTCTCTTGTTGGATGATGAACACCACTAATCGTGTAGGATTACACGAACCCTCAATGCCGGAGTTAACAAGCTCCACAATATTCGATGTTCATGTTTAAATAACCTTAGAGTGCATGACAGATCAACATAACCAAACCAAGTACTAACATAGCATGCACACTCGTCACCTTCACGCTACGAAAGGAGGCATAGATCACATCAATACCATCATAGCAATAGTTAACTTCATAATCTACAAGAGATCACAATCATAGCCTACGCCAAGTACTACACGATGCACACACTCGTCACCATTACACCGTGCAGGAGGAATAAACTACTTTAATAACATCACTAGAGTAGCACACGGATAAATTGTGATACAAAACACATTGCAATCATAAAGAGATATAAATAAGCACTTCACTATGCCATTCATAACAGTTGAATAAGTATTCTGTGAAATATAGCCTAAGAGACCCACACGGTGCACACACCGTTACCTTTACACACGTGGGACAAGGAGTCTCCTGGAGATCACATAAGTAAAACCCACTTGACTAGCATAATGACATCTAGATTACAAGCATCATCATATGAATCTCAATCATGTAAGGAAGCTCATGAGATTATTGTATTGAAGTACATAGGAGAGAGATGAACCACATAGCTACCGGTACAGCCCCGAGCCTCGATGGAGAACTACTCCCTCCTCATGGGAGACAGCAGCGTTCATGGAGATGGCGGTGGTGTCGATGGAGGAGCCTTCCGGGGCACTTCCCCGTCCCGGCGGCGTGCCGGAACAGAGACTCCCGTCCCCCGCATCTTGGCTTCGCGATGGCGGCGGCTCTGGAAGGTTTTCTCCGGTTTCGTCCAACGTGTCGTGGTTTTCGCGACGGAGGCTTTAAATAGGCGGAAGGGCAAGGTCGAGGGGGTCTGGGGCCACCAGACACTAGGGCGGCGCCCCCTCCTGGGCCGCGCCGCCACCATGTGTGGGCCCACTGTGGCCCCTCTCTGGCGGTTCTCGGGTGTTCTGGAAGCTCCCGTGGATTCTAAGATCTTCGGTGTTGATTTCGTCCGATTCCGAGAATATTTCCTTACTAGGATTTCTGAAACCAAAAACAGCAGAAAACAGGAACTGGCACTTCGGCATCTCGTCAATAGGTTAGTTCCGGAAAACGCATAAATATGACATAAAGTATGCATAAAACATGTAGATATCATCAATAATGTGGCATGAAACATAAGAAATTATCGATACGTCGGAGACGTATCAGCATCCCCAAGCTTAGTTCCTGCTCGTCCCGAGCAGGTAAACGATAACAAAGATAATTTCGGAGTGACATGCCATCATAACCTTGATCATACTATTGTAAACACATGTAATGAATGCAGCGATCAAAACAATGGTAATGACATGAGTAAACAACTGAATCATAAAGCAAAGAATTTTCATGAATAGTACTTTCAAGGCAAGCATCAATAAGTCTTGCATAAGAGTTAACTCATAAAGCAATAAATTCATAGTAAAGGTATTGAAGCAACACAAAGGAAGATTAAGTTTCAGCGGTTGCTTTCAACTTATAACATGTATATCTCATGGATATTGTCAATGTAAAGTAATATAACAAGTGCAATATGCAAGTATGTAGGAATCAATGCACAGTTCACACAAGTGTTTGCTTCTTGAGGTGGAGAGAGATAGGTGAACTGACTCAACAATAAAAGTAAAAGAAGGGTCCTTCGGAGAGGAAAGCATCGATTGGTATATTTGTGCTAGAGCTTTTATTTTGAAAACATGAAACAATTTTGTCAACGGTAGTAATAAAGCATATGTATCATGTAAATTATATCTTACAAGTTGCAAGCCTCATGCATAGTATACTAATAGTGCCCGCACCTTGTCCTAATTAGCTCGGACTACCGGGATCATCGCAATACACATGTTTTAACCAAGTGTCACAAAGGGGTACCTCTATGCCGCCTGTACAAAGGTCTAAGGAGAAAGCCCACATTTTGGATTTCTCGCTTTTGATTATTCTCAACTTAGACATCCATACCGGGACAACATAGACAACAAATAATGGACTCCTCTTTAATGCATAAGCATGTAGCAACAATTAGTGTTCTCATATGAGATTGAGGATATATGTCCAAAACTGAAACTTCCACCATGATTCATGGCTTTAGTTAGCGGCCCAATGTTCTTCTCTAACAATATGCATGCTCTAACCATTAAAGTGGTAGATCTCCCTTACTTCGCACAAGACGGACATGCATAGCAACTCACATGATATTCAACAAAGAGTAGTTGATGGCGTCCCCGTAAAACATGGTTATCGCACAACAAGCAACTTAATAAGAGATAAAGTGCATAAGTACATATTCAATACCACAATAGTTTTTAAGCTATTTGTCCCATGAGCTATATATTGCAAAGGTAAAGAATGTAAATTTTAAAGGTAGCACTCAAGCAATTTACTTTGGAATGGCGGAGAAATACCATGTAGTAGGTAGGTATGGTGGACACAAATCGCATAGTGGTTGGCTCAAGGATTTTGGATGCATGAGAAGTATTCCCTCTCGATACAAGGTTTAGGCTCGCAAGGTTATTTGAAACAAACACAAGGATGAACCGATGCAGCAAAACTCACATAAAAGACATATTGTAAACATTATAAGACTCTACACCGTCTTCCTTGTTGTTCAAACTCTTTACTAGAAATTATCTAGACCTTAGAGAGACCAATTATGCAAACCAAATTTTAGCAAGCTCTATGCATTTCTTCATTAATAGGTGCAAAGTATATGATGCAAGAGCTTAAACATGAGCACAACAATTGCCAAGTATCAAATTATTCAAGACATTTTAGAATTACTACATGTAGCATTTCCCGTTTCCAACCATATAACAATGAACGAAGCAGTTTCAACCTTCGCCATGAAAAATAAAAGCTAAGAACACATGTGTTCATATGAACCAGCGGAGCGTGTCTCTCTCCCACACAAGCATTTATTCAAACAAAAACAAAAGCACACAGACGCTCCAAGTAAAGTACATAAGATGTGGCCGAATAAAAATATAGTTTCAAGAGAAGGAACCTGATAATTTGTCGATGAAGAACGGGATGCCTTGGGCATCCCCAAGCTTAGACGCTTGAGTCTTCTTGAAATATCCAGGGATGAACCACGGGGGCATCCCCAAGCTTAGAGCTTTCACTCTTCTTGATCATAGTATATCATCCTCCTCTCTTGACCCTTGAAAACTTCCTCCACACCAAACTCGAAACAAACTCATTAGAGGGTTAGTGCATAATAAAAAATTCACATGTTCAGAGGTGACACAATCATTCTTACCACTTCTGGACATTGCTCAAAGCTACTGGAAGTTAATTGAACAAAGATATCCATCCAACATAGCAAAAGAAGCAATGCGAAATAAAAGGCAGAATCTATCAAAACAGAACAGTCCGTAAAGACGAATTTTATTGAGGCACCAGACTTGCTCAAATGAAAATTCTCAAATTTAATGAAAGTTGCGTACATATCTGAGGATCACTCACGTAAAATGGCATAATTTTATGAGTTACCTACAGAGAATTAGGCCCAGATTCGTGACAGCAAGAAATCTGTTTCACGCAGTAATCCAAATCTAGTATGAACCTTACTATCAAAGACTTTACTTGGCACAACAATGCAATAAAACTAAGATAAGGAGAGGTTGCTACAATAGTAACAACTTCCAAGACTCAAAATAAAAAACAAAATTATTGTAGTAAAATAAATACATGGGTTATCTCCCAAGAAGTTCTTTCTTTATAGCCATTAAGATGGGCTCAGCAGTTTTAATGATGCACTCGCAAGAGATAAGAGTTGAAGCAAAAGAGAGCATCAAGAGGCAAATTCAAAACAAATTTAAGTCTAACATGCTTCCTATGCAAAGGAATCTTGTAAATAAACAAATTCATGAAGCATGATGCAACAAGCATAGAAAGATAAAACAAGTGTAACTTCAAAAATTTCAGCATATAGAGAGGTGTTTTAGTAACATGAAAATTTCTACAACCATATTTTCCTCTCTTATAATAATATCCAGTAGCATCATGAGCAAACTCAACAATATAAGTATCACATAACACATCTTTATTCATATGCATAAAAGTATCATTACCCTCCACATAAGCATAGTCAATTTTATTGGTAATAGTGGGAGCAAATTCAACAAAGTAACTATCATTATTATTCTCATCATCAAATATAGGAGGCATATTGTAATCATAATCAAATTTATCCTCCATAACAAAGTGTACTAAAAGACTACTATCATTATAATCATCATAAATAGGAGGCAAAGTATCATCAAAGTAAATTTTCTCCTCAATGCTTGGGGGACTAAAAAGATCATGCTCATCAAAACCAGCTTCCCCAAGCTTAGAACTTTCTATATCATTAGCAACAATGGTATTCAAAGTGTTCATACTAATATGTTCCATGGGTTTTTTAATTTTCGCATCAAACCATCCATGTCTTAAATCAGGAAATAGAATAAGAAGCTCATTGTTGTCCATTATGCCAAACTAGTGTAAACAAGAAACAAAAACATGCAATTGCAGGATCTAAAGGAAATAGCTTCGAGCACACACACAACGGCGCCAGAAAAGTACTTTACCTGGGACCGGAGTATGAGTGCCTTTACCTTTCCTCCCCGGCAACGGCGCCAGAAAAGTGCTTGATGTCTACGGGTGCTTCTATTCTTGTAGACAGTGTTGGGCCTCCAAGAGCAGAGGTTTGTAGAACAGCAGCAAGTTTCCCTTAAGTGGATCACCCAAGGTTTATCGAACTCGTGGAGGAAGAGGTCAAAGATATCCCTCTCATGCAACCCCGCAACCACAAAGCAAGAAGTCTCGTGTGTCCCCAACACACCTAATAGGTGCACTAGTTCGGCGAAGAGATAGTGAAATACAGTGGTATGAATAAATATAAGCAGTAGCAACGGCACCGTAAAAGTGCTTTGCCCAGGACTGGCGTGTGGTTGATGGTGGTAATATTGCGGAAGTAGAGATGCAAGAAAAACAAGAAACAAGCAAGCGATAGCAGTATTTAGGAACAAGGCCTAGGGATCATACTTTCACTAGTGGACACTCTCAACATTGATCACATAACAGAATAAATAGATAGATGCTAGACTCTACACTCTCTTGTTGGATGATGAACACCACTAACCGTGTAGGATTACACGAACCCTCAATGCCGGAGTTAACAAGCTCCACAATATTCGATGTTCATGTTTAAATAACCTTAGAGCTGCATGACAGATCAACATAACCAAACCAAGTACTAACATAGCATGCACACTCGTCACCTTCACGCTACGAAAGGAGGCATAGATCACATCAATACCATCATAGCAATAGTTAACTTCATAATCTACAAGAGATCACAATCATAGCCTACGCCAAGTACTACACGATGCACACACTGTCACCATTACACCGTGCAGGAGGAATAAACTACTTTAATAACATCACTAGAGTAGCACACAGATAAATTGTGATACAAAACACATTGCAATCATAAAGAGATACAAATAAGCACTTCACTATGCCATTCATAACAGTGAATAAGTATTCTGTGAAATATAGCCTAAGATACCCACACGGTGCACACACTGTCACCTTTACACACGTGGGACAAGGAGTCTCCGGAGATCACATAAGTAAAACCCACTTGACTAGCATAATGACATCTAGATTACAAGCATCATCATATGAATCTCAATCATGTAAGGCAGCTCATGAGATTATTGTATTGAAGTACATAGGAGAGAGATGAACCACATAGCTACCGGTACAGCCCCGAGCCTCGATGGAGAACTAGTCCCTCCTCATGGGAGACAGCAGCGTTGATGGAGATGGAGGTGGTGTCGATGGAGGAGCCTTCCGGGGGCACTTCCCCGTCCCGGCGGCGTGCCGGAACAGAGACTCCTGTCCCCCAGATCTTGGCTTCGCGATGGCGGCGGCTCTGGAAGGTTTTCTCTGGTTTCGTCCAACGTGTCAGGGTTTTCGCGAGGGAGGCTTTAAATAGGCGGAAGGGCAAGGTCAGAGGGGGTCTGGGGCCACCAGACACTAGGGCGGCACGCCCCCCTCCTGGGCCGCACCGCCACCATGTGTGGGCCCCCTGTGGCACCTCTCTGGCGGTTCTCGGGTGTTCTGGAAGCTCCCGGGGATTCTAAGATCTTCGGTGTTGATTTCGTCCGATTCCGAGAATATTTCCTTACTAGGATTTCTGAAACCAAAAACAGCAGAAAACAGGAACTGGCACTTCGGCATCTCGTCAATAGGTTAGTTCCGGAAAACGCACAAATATGACATAAAGTATGCATAAAACATGTAGATATCATCAATAATGTGGCATGGAACATAAGAAATTATCGATACGTCGGAGACGTATCAAGCTGCTGTGAAGCTCAAATCCAATGAAGTTAGGATTGGACCTATTACAAGGGCTCGTGCGAAGCTACTTAAACAATAGGTGAACTTGTTCCTAAACGATACTTTGATTGATGAGAACTTTATACTGCCTAAGTCCTGTTATTTATGTATGACCAGGTATGAGGAGGGAGCAAGCATCGCACGAGGAGGAGAGGAGCAGCTGGACGTGAAGATGGACGTGAAGCTGGACATGGAGCTGGACATGAAGACATCCCATGGACGCGCGAGGGAGGAGCGGGAGGCATGCGCGAGAGGAGGAGATCTTCAGGTCGGCGCCAGGCCCGGTCAGACCGGCCGTGGCGCCGGGCCATCCGGTCCCAGACCCGGTCGGCCGGCTCCCACGCCGGATCAGCCCGGTCCAAACCGGGTTCCACACTTGTTCCAGCCGGGGCGTATCCAGTAAGCCTGGACGCTCCATCCGGTCCCTGGCCCTGTCCAAACCGGACCGGCCAGTCCCAGGCCCGGTCGATCGGCCCCCAGACCGGCCGTGTCCGAGTCTGTGTCGACCAGATCTATTCTGGGTCCGTTATTTTTGTATCTTTTCGACCTGAGGTCGTCCTGAACACCTATATAAGTGCCCAGGACGCCCCCAAAGTTGCTTTAGACCACGTTTAAGATAAACCCTAGTTCTTAGTTGTTTGCTCTGCAAAACTATTGAATCCCTACACCATATTGCTTGATTTGGTGTAGATCTAAAAGTCTTGTGTGATCTGCTGTTCCGTTGGGAATTAGAAGGTTGCAACTTACCACTTCGTGGTCGGCGGCTACGTGCGCAAGTGAGTGGAGTTGCGAATATCTTGCAGGGTTGAGAGCTGTTGCATTGGCGACAGGGACCAATCGAGAGATCTCGTTGCGTCATACAAGTTATCATCCACTTCAACAAGTTATCTCCGCTGTGTTCATCACGTGATCATCATCACCACCGTTGCTTACTGAGAAGATCGGGCCACCCTTTATCAGAAAGACATAAATCATCGTCTGTTCAAGTTAAGATTACATAACCACGGCTAGAGCTACTATAGGGCCCAACGGGTGGTTGACCAGCATAGCCTTTTGTGCAGTGTCACCGAAATAGTTTCAGTATCAGCAGCTTGGACGATACAACAATCTGAAGAAAAAAATTGTATGAATAAACAAGTACATGAAAAAAAGTACATGAATAAACAAATACAATGATCAGTCTCTTGTTAAACTAGCTTATTGATTAATAGATGATCATTGTTTCTTGATCATGAACATTTGATGTTAGCGATAACAAGGTCATATCATTAGGAGAATGATGTGAATGACACACAACCATAGTAAGCATAGCATAAGATCAGGTCATTAAGGTTCGTTTTGCTACAATCTTTCAAATACATAGTAATCTAATCCTTTGACCATGAGATCATATTAATCACGTAGAACGGATGGATGCTTTGATGACATCAAACGCCACTTTGTAATTGGGTGGTTAAAAAGATGGCACTGGGTATTTTGAAAGTATGAGTTGAAGCGCGTGGATCAAGAGTGTGATTTTTCCATCCAAATGATGGATAGATATACTCTGGGCCCTCTCGGTGGAATGTCATCCAATTAGCTTGCAAGCATGTGACTAGGTCACAAGGGATGTCATCAAATTACTTTACATATCACAGTACGATCATAGTACGAGTAAAGAATACTTATCGGTAACGAGGTCGAACTAGGTATGGAGATACCGATGATCGAACCTCGAATAAGTAAAGTATCACGCGATAAAAGGAATCGGTATCGTATGTTAATGGTTCTTTCGATCAAGAAGTCATCGTTGAATGTGTGGGAGCCATTATGGATCTCTGATACGTCTTCGACGTATCGATAATTTCTTATGTTCCATGCCACATTATTGATGATATCTACATGTTTTATACATACTTTATGTCATATTTATGCGTTTTCCGGAACTAACCTATTGACGAGATGCCGAAGGGCCGGTTCGTTGTTTTCTGCTGTTTTTGGTTCCAGAAATCCTAGTAAGGAAATATTCTCGGAATCGGACGAAATCAACGCCCAGCATCCTATTTTTCCACGAAGCTTCCAGAACACCCGAGAGCCGCCAGAGGAGGGCCCTGTGGGCCCCAGATGATAGGCCGGCGCGGCCAAGGGGGGGCCGCGCCCCCCTGTTGTGTCGTCGCCTTGTCGACCCTCCGACTCCGCCTCTTCGCCTATATAAAGGTCCCTGACCTAAATCTTCGATACGGAAAAGCCACGGTACGAGAAACCTTCCGGAGCCGCCGCCATCGCGAAGCCAAGATCTGGGGGACAGGAGTCTCTGTTCCGGCACGCCGCCGGGACGGGGAAGTGCCCCCGGAAGGCTCCTCCATCGACACCACCGCTATCTTCATCAACACTGCTGTCTCCCATGAGGAGGGAGTAGTTCTCCATCGAGGCTAAGGGGCTGTACCGGTAGCTATGTGGTTCATGTCTCTCCTATGTACTTCAATACAATAATCTCATGAGCTGCCTTACATGATTGAGATTCATATGATGATGCTTGTAATCTAGATGTCATTATGCTAGTCAAGTGGGTTTTACTTATGTGATCTCCGGAGACTCCTTGTCCCACGTGTGTAAAGGTGACAGTGTGTGCACCGTGTGGGTCTCTTAGGCTATATTTCACAGAATACTTATTCACTGTTATGAATGGCATAGTGAAGTGCTTATTTATATCCCTTTATGATTGCAATGTGTTTTGTATGACAATTTATCTGTGGGCTACTCTAGTGATGTCATTAAAGTAGTTTATTCCTCCTGCACGGTGTAATGGTGACAGTGTGTGCATCGTGTAGTACTTTGCGTAGGCTATGATTGTGATCTCTTGTAGATTATGAAGTTAACTATTGCTATGATGGTATTGATGTGATCTATGCCTCCTTTCGTAGCGTGAAGGTGACGAGTGTGCATGCTATGTTAGTACTTGGTTTGGTTATGTTGATCTGTCGTGCACTCTAAGGTTATTTAAACATGAACATTGAATATTGTGGAGCTTGTTAACTCCAGGCATTGAGGGTTCGTGTAATCCTACACAAGCTAGTGGTGTTCATCATCCAACAAGAGAGTGTAGAGTCTAGCATCTATCTATTTATTCTGTTATGTGATCAATGTTGAGAGTGTCCACTAGTGAAAGTATGATCCCTAGGCCTTGTTCCTAAATATCGCTATCGCTGCTTGTTCTATCGTTTCTATCGCATCTCGTACTTCCCGCAATATTACCACCATCAATCACACGCCAGAGCAAGCACTTTTCTGGCGCCGTTACTACTGCTCATATATATTCATACCACCTGTATTTCACTATCTCTTCGCCGAACTAGTGCACCTATTAGGTGTGTTGGGGACACAAGAGACTTCTTGCTTTGTGGTTGCAGGGTTGCATGAGAGGGATATCTTTGACATCTTCCTCCCTGAGTTCGATAAACCTTGGGTGATCCACTTAAGGGAAACTTGCTGCTGTTCTACAAACCTCTCCTCTTGGAGGCCCAACACTTGTCTACAAGAATAGAAGCACCTGTAGACATCAAGCACTTTTCTGGCGCCGTTGCCGGGGAGGAAAGGTAAACGGCACATACACACCGGACCCCGGCAACTAGCCACTTTTCTGGCGCCGTTGCCGGGGAGGAAAGGTAAAAGGCTCTCATACTCCGGTCCCAGATACAGTACTTTTCTGTTGCCGTTGTGTGTGAGCTCGAAGCTATTTCCTTTAGATCCTGCAATTGCATCTTTTTGTTTCTTGTTTACACTAGTTTGGCATAATGGACAACAATGAGCTTCTTATTCTATTTCCTGATTTAAGACATGGATGGTTTGATCCGAAAATTAAAAAACCCATGGAACATATTAGCATGAATACTTTGAATACCATTGTTGCTAATGATATGGAAAATTCTAAGCTTGGGGAAGCTGGTTTTGATGAGCATGATATTTTTAGTCCCCCAAGCATTGAGGAGAAAATTTACTTTGATGATACTTTGCCTCCTATTTATGATGATAATAATGATAGTAGTCTTTTAGTACCGCCTGTTATGGAGGATAAATTTGATTATGATTACAATATGCCTCCTATATTTGATGATGAGAATAATAATGATAGCTACTTTGTTGAATTTGCTCCCACTATTACTAATAAAATTGATTATGCTTATGTGGAGAGTAATAATTTTATGCATGAGACTCATGATAAGAATGCTTTATGTGATAGTTATATTGTTGAGTTTGATCATGATGCTACTGGATATTATTATGAGAGAGGAAAATATGGTTGTAGAAATTTTCATGTTACTAAAACACCTCTCTATATGCTGAAATTTTTGAAGTTACACTTGTTTTATCTTTTTATGCTTGTTGCATCATGCTTCATGAATTTGTTTATTTACAAGATTCCTTTTCATAGGAAGCATGGTAGGCTTAAATGTGTTTTGAATTTGCCTCTTGATGCTCTCTTTTGCTTCAAACACTATCTCTTGCGAGTGCATCATTAAAACTGCTGAGCCCATCTTAATGGCTATAAAGAAAGAACTTCTTGGGAGATAACCCATGTGTTTATTTTGCTACAGTAACTTTGTTTTATATTTGAGTCTTGGAAGTTGTTACTACTGTAGCAACCTCTCCTTATCTTAGTTTTGTGCGTTGTTGTGCCAAGTAAAGTCGTTGATAGTAAGGTTCATACTAGATTTGGATTACTGCGCAGATATGCATTTCTTTGCTGTCACGAATTTGGACCTGCCTCTCTGTAGGTAGCTCAGAAAAATATGCCAATTTACGTGCGTGATCCTCAGATATGTACGCAACTTTAATTAAATTTGGGCATTTTCATTTGAGCAAGTCTGGTGCCTCAATAAAATCCATCTTTACGGACTGTTCTGTTTTGACAGATTCTGCATTTTATTTCGCATTGCCTTTTTTGCTATGGTGGATGAATTTCTTTTGTCCATTAATGTCCAGTGGCTTTATGCAATGTCCAGAAGTGTTAAGAATGATTGTGTCACCTCTCAACATGTTAATTTTTATTGTGGACTAACCCTCTAATGAGTTGTTTCGAGTTTGGTGTGGAGGAAGTTTTCAAGGATCAAGAGAGGGAAATGATGCAATATGATCAAGGAGAATGAAAGCTCTAAGCTTGGGGATGCCCCGGTGGTTCACCCCTGCATATTCTAAGAAGACTCAAGCGTCTAAGCTTGGGGATGCCCAAGGCATCCCCTTCTTCATCGACAACATTATCGAGTTCCTCCCCGAAACTATATTTTTATTCCGTCACATCTTATGTGCTTTGCTTGGAGCGTCTGGTTTGTTTTTGTTTGAATAAAATGGATCCTAGCATTCATTGTGTGGGAGAGAGACACGCTCCGCTGTTGCATATGGACAAATATGTCCTTAGGCTTTACTCATAGTATTCATGGCGAAGGTTGAATCTTCTTCGTTAAATTGTTATATGGTTGGAATCGGGAAATGCTACATGTAGTAATTCTAAAATGTCTTGGATAATGTGATACTTGGCAATTGTTGTGCTCATGTTTAAGCTCTTGCATCATATACTTTGCACCCATTAATGAAGAAACACCTAGAGCTTGCTAAATTTGGTTTGCATATTTGGTCTCTCTAAAAGTCTAGATAATTTCTAGTATTGAGTTTTGAACAACAAGGAAGACGGTGTAGAGTCTTATAATGTTTACAATATGTCTTTTATGTGAGTTTTGCTGCACCGGTTCATCCTTGTGTTTGTTTCAAATAACCTTGCTAGCCTAAACCTTGTATCGAGAGGGAATACTTCTCATGCATCCAAAATCCTTGAGCCAACCACTATGCCATTTGTGTCCACCATACCTACCTACTACATGGTATTTCTCCGCCATTCCAAAGTAAATTGCTTGAGTGCTACCTTTAAATAATTCAAAATTTATCACCTCTTATTTGTGTCAATGTTTTATAGCTCATGAGGAAGTATGTGGTGTTTTATCTTTCGATCTTATCATTTACTTTTGGCAGACTTTCACAATGGACTAGTGGCACATCCGCTTATCCAATAATTTTGCAAAAAGAGCTGTCAATGGGGTTCCCAGCCCCGATTAATTAACTTGCATTAATAATTCTCTTCACATGTTTTGCTCGATTCATCGATAAGCAACTTAATTTTGCAAATAGACACTCCTCCATGGTATGTGAATGTTGGAAGGCACCCGAGGATTCGGTTAGCCATGGCTTGTGTAAGCAAAAGGTTGGGAGGAGTGTCATCCATAAATAAAGAAAAACTAAACTAAAGTACATGTGTAAACAAAAGAGAAGAGGGATGATCTACCTTGCTAGTAGGGATAACGTCCTTCATGGGAGCCGCTCTTGAAAGTCCGGGTTGATGAGGTAGTTAGAGTGCCCACTACCATTCGTTGACAACAACAAACACCTCTCAAAATTTTACTTTTATGCTCTCTTTATGTTTTCAAAACCAAAGCTCTAGCACAAATATAGCAATCAATGCTTCCTCTCGTGAAGGGCCTTTCTTTTACTTTTATGTTGAGTCGGTTCACCTATCTCTCTCCACCTCAAGAAGCAAACACTTGTGTGAACCGTGCATTGATTCCTACATACTTGCATATTGCACTTGTTATATTTCTCTATGTTGACAATTATCCATGAGATACACATGTTATAAGTTGAAAGCAACCGCTGAAACTTAATCTTCCTTTGTGTTGCTTCAATACCTTTACTTTGATTTATTGCTTTATGAGTTAACTCTTATGCAAGACTTATTGATGCTTGTCTTTAAGTACTATTCATGAAAAGTCTTTGCTTTATGATTCATTTGTTTACTCATGTCATTACCATTGTTTTGATCGCTGCATTTATTACATATGTTTACAATAGTATGATCAAGGTTATGATGGCATGTTACTCCAGAAATTATCTTTGTTATCGTTTACCTGCTCGGGACGAGCAGAAACTAAGCTTGGGGATGCTGATACGTCTCCGGCGTATCGATAATTTCTTATGTTCCATGCCACATTATTGATGATATCTACATGTTTTATACATACTTTATGTCATATTTATGCGTTTTCCGGAACTAACCTATTGAAGAGATGCCGAAGGGCCGTTGCTCGTTTTCGCTGTTTTTGGTTCCATAAATCCTAGTAAGGAAATATTCTCGGAATCGGACGAAATCAACGCCCAGCATCCTATTTTTCCACGAAGCTTCCAGAACACCCGAGAGCCGCCAGAGGAGGGCCCTGTGGGCCCCAGATGACAGGCCGGCGCGGCCAGGGGGTGGGCCGCGCCCCCCTGTTGTGTCGTCGCCTCGTCGACCCTCCGACTCCGCCTCTTCGCCTATATAAAGGTCCCTGACCTAAATCTTCGATACGGAAAAGCCACGGTACGAGAAACCTTCCAGAGCCGCCGCCATCGCGAAGCCAAGATCTGGGGGACAGGAGTCTCTGTTCCCGCACGCCGCCGGGACGGGGAAGTGCCCCCGGAAGGCTCCTCCATCGACACCACCGCCATCTTCATCAACGCTGCTGTCTCCCATGAGGAGGGAGTAGTTCTCCATCGAGGCTAAGGGGTTGTACCGGTAGCTATGTGGTTCATCTCTCTCCTATGTACTTCAATACAATAATCTCATGAGCTGCCTTACATGATTGAGATTCATATGATGATGCTTGTAATCTAGATGTCATTATGCTAGTCAAGTGGGTTTTACTTATGTGATCTCCGGAGACTCCTTGTCACGTGTGTAAAGGTGACAGTGTGTGCACCGTGTGGGTCTCTTAGGCTATATTTCATAGAATACTTATTCACTGTTATGAATGGCATAGTGAAGTGCTTATTTATATCCCTTTATGATTGCAATGTGTTTTGTATCACAATTTATCTCGTGGGCTACTCTAGTGATGTTATTAAAGTAGTTTATTCCTCCCGCGCGGTGTAATGGTGACAAGGTGTGTGCATCGTGTAGTACTTGGCGTAGGCTATGATTGTGATCTCTTGTAGATTATGAAGTTAACTATTGCTATGATGGTATTGATGTGATCTATGCCTCCTTTCGTAGCGTGAAGGTGACAAGTGTGCATGCTATGTTAGTACTTGGTTTGGTTATGTTGATTTGTCGTGCACTCTAAGGTTATTTAAACATGAACATCGAATATTGTGGAGCTTGTTAACTCCGGCATTGAGGGTTCGTGTAATCCTACACAGTTAGTGGTGTTCATCATCCAATAAGAGAGTGTAGAGTCTAGCATCTATCTATTTATTCTGTTATGTGATCAATGTTGAGAGTGTCCACTAGTGAAAGTATGATCCCTAGGCCTTGTTCCTAAATACTGCTACCGCTGCTTGTTTACTGTTTTACTGCATCTGTACTTCCTGCAATATTACCACCATCAACCACACGCCAGCAAGCACTTTTCTCTCGCCGTTACTACTGCTCATATATATTCATACCACCTGTATTTCACTATCTCTTCGCCGAACTAGTGCACCTATTAGGTGTGTTGGGGACACAAGAGACTTCTTGCTTTGTGGTTGCAGGGTTGCATGAGAGGGATATCTTTGACCTCTTCCTCCCTGAGTTCGATAAACCTTGGGTGATCCACTTAAGGGAAACTTGCTGTTGTTCTACAAACCTCTGGTCTTGGAGGCCCAACACTGTCTACAAGAATAGAAGCACCCGTAGACATCAATCTCCAGGTCCCACTATTGGTTATTGATCGGAGCTCGATCATGTCTGCATAGTTCACGAACCGTAGGGTGACACACTAAAGGTTCAATCTTGTTTAAGTAGATATAGAATATGAGATGGAGATCGAATACTGTTCGGAGTCTCGGATGGGATCCAGGACATTACGAGGAGGCCCGGAATGGTCCGGAGAATAATATTCATATAAGGAAAGTTATTTTCCTGGGTTCGGAAAAGTTCGGGAATTTTTCGGTGGAAGACCGGAGGGTTTTTCTAGAGGGTTCCGGAGGGGCCACTTGTGGGCCCCCGCCCCAGGTGGGGCCACCTGAGCTGAGGTGGTGCTGCCCAGCCCTAATGGGCCAGGCGCACCAAGCCTCAAGGCCTAGGCCAGCCAAACCTCCTAGGGTTTAGGGGAAACCTAAAAAGGGGGAAACTTGGGGGGGCAAGTTTGCTCCCCCTTCCGTTGCCCTCGGCCCTAGATGGGTTTGGGCCATGGGGGGCAACCCTAGCCGACCTCCCCCTCTATATAGAGAGGGGAGGGGTGGCCGGCCACTTCCCCCTTCCCCAACCCTAGCTGCCATGTCTCCTCTCTCCCCCGTCTTCCTACTTCGGCTTAGGTGAAGCCTTGCAGGAATTCTCCTCCACCACCACCACCACGCCGTCGTGCTGCTGGAATTTCGAGGGGATCTACTACCTCCGCTGCCCACTGGAACGGGATAGAAAGGTCTTCATCGACTTCGTACGTGTGACCGAGTGCGGAAGTGCTGCTGGATCGCAGCACCGGAAGGATCGTCTTCATCAACCACGAGATTGGATCTCGTTAAGTCTTTGGATCTTCAAGGGTTAGTTCTCATCTACCTCATTGCACCTTTCTCCTAGATTAGATCTTTGTTTTTCCATAGACTGGATCTTGATTTTTGTTCGTTCCTGTGGTATAATTTTTTGTTTTCTATGCTACGAACCCTACACAACACTCCAGCTAGATCAAGAAGGGCACACTACGGCACAACAGAGCTTTGCCGTGCAGCCGAAACGCACGGCAAAGGTCAAAATCAGCTCGGCAACGCCTTTGCCGTGCGGGCTTGCACGGCAAAGACTGCACGGCAACGACCCGCCCGGCAAAGACGGCTTTGCCGTGCGCCGCGGGCAAGTGGCACGGCAAAGGCCTTTGCCGTGCAACCCTGCTTTGCCGTGCGCTGGGCACCCTTTGCCGTGAGCCTTTCTTTGCCGTGCGGCTGGAAAGTTTGCCGTGCGGAGGCCTTTGCCGTGCGCTCCGCCTCCACGCCGCATGGCAAAGGGTGGGCTTTGCCGTGCGCTTCAGCCTCACCCCGCACGGCAAAGAGTTCACCGGGTGGCAGCTGTGCACAGCTGGGCACCCTTTGCCGTGTGCATGTGCACGGCAAAGAAAGCCTTTGCCGTGCGGCTTTCTCTTTGCCGTGTGCATGTGCACGGCAAAGGTGCTGAAAAAATTCCAGCTTTTTGCTGTTTCCATTTAATCCCTGCACATATAATTCACAAAATAGATATATATTTCCAGATACATATATAGCACAATATATAGACATTTGCACATCATCAACAACAAAGTTCAACCACTAATAGTCCAACAAAGTCCATACATAGAGTGTTCCATACAATAGTCCAACAACAACAAAGTCCACCAACAACAAAGTAGTCCAACAACAAATTCATACATAGAATGCTCCAAGTCACACAACAAAGTTCATACAAGCAACGTCAACCTTCGCCACTTCCTTGTCCTCCACTTCCTTGTCCTTCTCCACCTCCTTGTCCTCCTTGTCCTCCATCTCCTTGTCCTCCTACAAGTTCATATATAGATGCATAAGTGGCATGCAATGGCTAAAATTGACATGTAAGAACTAGAATTGACATGGAAGAACTAGAATTGACATTGAATGGCTAAAATTGAACATAATCGCTAGAATAGACATGAAATGGCTAAAATTCAACATAATGGCTAAGAATGACATGGAACGGCTAAAATTGACATGTAAGAACTAGAATTGACATGGAAGAACTAGAATTGACATGGAATGGCTAAAATTGAACATAATCGCTAGAATTGACATGAAATGGCTAAAATTCAACATAATGGCTAAGAATGACATGGAATGGCTAAAATTAACATGGAATAGCTAAAACTGAACATAATGGCTAAAATTGACATGGTTGAATGGCTAAAATTCACAAGTGACATGGTATGGAAGAATTAGAAGTGTAGGAGAACTCACCTAGAAAGCTCGCCGCGAGCTCCGGATGATGCCCGTATTGTTGACGGTCAAGCCGGGTGTCGGCGGGCTCGACTTGGCGCTTGCCGGAGGAGCGCCATCACAGCCCGGATCGAGCGCGGGGATCCGCAATATCCAAAGTTCGGTTAGACAACAAACAAGATTGAGACGGAGATATTAAGTTAACCACTTACCCGGTTGGGGAACATAGGAGGACACGACGTGCTAGGAGCACTACTCCCGGTGGGGAAGTCAGCACGACCTGGTTCATGAACATCCGCCGGAACATCTGCTGCTGTTGTTGCATCTCGCCGCAACATCTGCTGCTCGCATCTGCATGTTCTCCCTCATCTACTGCTGCATCTCGCATCCGCTCCTCTTGGTGCCTCCGTTCCCTTTCTTCCATCTCCGCCTACGTTGTGTTGCCGCGATGTCAGTAACATTGCAATGGAAAACATGTAATGAAGCGTAGAGGATCGACGAAGAACTTACCCGTAACTTCTCGATAGCTAGGTCCGAAGCCCGTGGGCGGGTCTCTACCCGAGGCTGCTCGCTCGTACGCCCACGACGGATGCGGCGTAGAGATGGAATGGTACTTGGGTCGACTAACCCGTCAGCAATCCATAGGCGGCCACCCTTCTTGCCTTGTCCCGCAAGCACCGCAACCTCAACGTCAAACTCTTCGGTGGTTGGGTCGGCGTCTTCGCCATGCTTGTCCTTGAACTTCGAGCGGTACGCGCCACACTGGCCCTCCGCTAGGTCGTTGACCCACAAGGACCCCGTTTCAGGATGCGGCTCCTTCCTGGTCTTCGACTTCTGGAAAAGGCCAAACAAGTTTGGTGTCACGCCTGTCTTCACTTCCTGCAAAAGAGTACATGCAATTAAGTGAAGAGGGAGACACTTGCGGGGCTAGCAATAACATAAAACGAAAGAATGAAGAAACCACTTGCTCACCTCATCCTGCAAGGTAAGGGCCAAGTTCTTGCTGCCCGGGACATGTGATCCACCTCCCATCTCTCGAACGCTTCGCTTGCCCTCCTCGTGCTTCCGGGCGTACTCGCGGGATGTCCACCATATAACCATCGCAAGAAAGCACGCCCTGTCTTCCCCGACGTACTGAGGAGGGTGCTACATACAGAAGATAGACCCATTATTAGAACATAACTACATGAAAATGCGGAAATAAATAACACATCGATGCTAATACCTGCAGGTACTGCCATGGTGCCATGAGCGTATCCCGACAATCAGCCTTACTCATCCAAACTTTGCGCTCGGCGTGCCAGTCGCGGACGCACTGGACACGTGCCTCGTAGTGCATGCCAGTCACCCTCACCCTGCACAACTCGTGTAAGATAACGTCGCACGCAATTTCCTTGCCCTCAGCCCTCTTGAAGTATTTCTGCAACCATGCACATAGGTAAAATAAGATGAATTAGAGCAACTATTGGTAGCCAAGAAGTGTTTGAATGCTAAGAAGCCAAAAGTCACATACCCAGAAGTGGCGGACAACCCGCTCTTGCATGTTTCCGTACTTGCCGCTAGGATCTTCCGCGTAGCTGTAGTGCTTCCAAGTCCAAGCCACGTCGCGGCCACCAGTAGGGAGATTGACAATCCCGGGGAAATGCTTCCTAATTATGCCTCCAAGGATGTTCGAGTACTCACGTGTCGGCTTCCTCCTCGGGTCGCCATACTTGAACATGCTGCACAACGAAATGCCAAAATCAGTATGCATGTGATAAAAATATGTATAATGATAAAAATTTCAATAATGGAATGCCAAAATCAGCATGTACCTCTTTCCGGCGGGCACGAGAACAACATCGCGGAAGGCCCAAGTTTTTAGCTTGGGGAGTTTCGTAATCCCGCGCCTATACGGCTTCTTGTCCCGTGGTTCCGGCCTCTCCTCGGCTGCAACGTACACCTCCTCCGCCGGCGGAGACCAAACTAGGGTCGGGTCTAGCTCTCGCGGCATACCCCCAGCCCCTCATCCTCCTCGAGGTCCTCCCCACCGTCCTCCCCACCGTCCTCCCCACCGTCCTCCCCACCGTCCTCCCCACCGTCCTCCCCACCGGCCTCCTCGTCCTGCCCACCGTGCTCCTCACCGTCCTCCTCGTCCTCCCCACCCCACTGCTCCTCGTCATCATCCTCGGCCGGGGGAGGACTAGGAGAAGGGGTACGAAGTCGCCGTGGCTGGGCATTCTTCCTCCGTGGTGGAGGGCTAGGAGGAGCGCTAGGAGGAGCGCTAGGAGGACGTGTCCGCGACGACGAACCACTCGAAAGTCCCACAAGCTCAGCCACGGCCTTGATCTTCTTTTTGAAACCTCCCTTTCTTTTTCTTGGCGGCATGTTTCAATCACTCGCAAACACAATGAAAAGAGTGGTTTATTAGTATGCAATGTAAACAGATGAATATTAGTGAAATCAACAATAAATAGCACATAGTTCGAGTACATAGATCATAGTTTATTACAAATAGCACATAGTTCGGTACATAGGATAGCCTCACAATTACAACTACATAGATCATAGTTTATTACAAATAACACATAGTTCAGTACATATATAGGATAGCCTCACAATTACAACTACATAGATCGAGTAGCCTATGTCGACATCCGTATTTGGACCACATGTTTCATCATCATCGGGCTCAGCGAACCAATAATCATCGATGAAACCTGGAGGTGGTCCATTTGGATCTAGGTCAATGCCCGCTTTGAACGCCTCGAGCAAACTTAGGTCTTCTACGGCACACACATCCTCGGCTTCATATTCTTCATTGTCTTCCTCCATAACCGCATCTTCTTCTTGCTCATCGTCTACGACCATGTTATCAACAACGGCCGACAAGTCGATAGTGAAATGACCGGGGAGCCCTTCTTCTTGATAAAAATCAACGAGTCCTTGTTGAGGGGTCTACGCGGCGGTAATCGTCCTTGTTTGGCGGGGGTGGCCTAATGCGTGAAGGAACCGTCATCACAACATCCCATCCATGTAGACGTTTGGTCGGGTTTCGGCACGCGTACGGGAGATAGAATACTTGGAAGGCTTGGGTGGCCAAAATGTACACGTCCTCTCCCTTATAAACAGAGCTTCTTTCAACTTCGACCAATCCAATTTCGGGATCCCGTCTCACGCGACGTGGGTCGAACCAATGGCATTTGAATACGACGGGATTTAGCCCTTTGTCAAACCCGTAATTCAGCTCGTATATACCCTCGACTCTTCCATAGTAATGGAGTCCATCATCACCTTGACATACCACCCCGCTATTTATTGTCTTCTTGTTTGGACGGCTTGTTGTGTATTGATGGGTCCGGAAGCGATACCCGTTCACATCATAAGAATTGAACGAGTCGACGGAATGGTTGAAGCCCCTAGCAATTTTTCGTAGCAAGGGATTCATGTCTTTGTCGAGTTCTTGCCTACAAGATTAGGACGACAAGTTTAGAACAAGAAATGTCGGCCGAAATGTCGACGAGTGTACAAACAAATTTGGATAGGATAGTACCAAACCACGGAACCAGCTACTCGAAACCGTGACCGCCGCCCTTATCGAAAATATCCTTGGATTCTTCCGAGGTAGGATCCCTGTGGGTATACCTCCAATATTTAGCCGTGAATTGTCTATAAGAATGAACGGAGGAAGAGTTAGCCACGAACATACGATGAATGTTTGCGAATAACTAAATGGTTAGCACTTACTTGATGTACGGCTTCACTTCCACCATGGTGTTCAAGACATATGAGTGGATCAACTCCCGCTCCTGTAAATTCGTTGTGTACGGCTTCGAGCCACTTGACTTGTCGCCAAGCCCTATGAAGATGCTAAGCTTGGGTACATCTTCATTGTTGGCGGCATTGTAACGGAGGACCGGGTTGTGCTTTGTGGGAATGTTGGGATCATAGTGCTTAGTGGTGAAGTTTGCCACCTCCACGTTCGGGACTGCCTCGGCTATGGATGCTTCGATCTTGCATTTATTGCCGGTCATCTGACGAAGCTTTTGTGTTTCTCTCTCGGGACCAAACTGCCAACGGCCCCAATTCGGCCCCCCTTTAAGCATTCCTTCGCGAGGTGGAGGATCATATGTTGCATCGGATTAAAGAACGCTGGAGGAAAGATCTTCTCTAGATCGCAAAGCAACATGGGTGCCTGTTCATCCAGACTTCTCAATCACTTTAGTGTCTAACTCCCTAGCACAAATCTGGCGGAAGAAATAACTCAACCTCGCTAGCACTCGCCAAGTCTTCTCAGGGACATAGCATCGAATCATCACCGGCATTATCCGCTCAATCCATACGTGGTAGTCATGACTCTTCAGTCCTTGTACTCGCAACGTTTCAATGTTAAGACCCCTCATCCAGTTGGCTGCGAACCCATCGAGGAAAAACAAGGAGTCCTTCATCCATTGGAAGACCTCCCTTTTTTGGGCCTTTGTGAGGCGGAACGGAGCGTGTGGCTTAGTCCAAGTTTTTTGGCACCATGAGGTGGCTTCATGTTCAACTCCGGCCTATCGCACAACTTTTCTTGGTCAATTCGAGCCTTTATGTTATCCTTCGTCTTCTCGGTGTCCACTATGGTGCTCCAAATGGCTTCACCGATATTCTTCTCGGTGTGCATTACATCAATGTTATGCGGGAGCTCGAGAAACTCAAAGTAAGGAAGCTTCCAGAAGCACGGCTTGTGGGTCCATTGGTGTGTCTCCCCATATCCCAAGAAACCATTCCCATCAGGGTTAGGCTGGAGAGCGTCTAACTC
The DNA here is from genome assembly GCF_022539505.1 of Lolium rigidum. Taxonomy (NCBI): domain Eukaryota; kingdom Viridiplantae; phylum Streptophyta; class Magnoliopsida; order Poales; family Poaceae; genus Lolium; species Lolium rigidum. The sequence continues at coordinate 5,891,788 of NC_061514.1, read as the reverse complement.
GGCTTTGGTTTCCTGTCCGGTCTTCGGAATTGGCTTCGGTGCATGGACAACACGGCCTTTTTGAAGCTCTTTACATCACTCCTGTATTCATGATTCTGCTCAAGGAACTGTCGAGCTTCATCAAAGCAGGAATACTTGCCACCCTTGTTTAGCCAGAAGAAAGTCACGGCTTGCCTGCACTCCGGACAAGGCCACTTCCCATGTGTACACCACCCGCAGAACAAAGCACGTGCTGGCAAGTCATGCATAGACGTGTGGTACCAGACATACATATCGAAGTGTTCCTTCTTTGCCGCGTCATAAGTTCGGATCCCGCGATCTTCCCAGCCAAGAAGCAAGTCATCAATCGGTGGTTCCGGATACACGTTCATGTTCTTACCCGGGTATTTCGGTCCAGGGATTATCATCGACACAAACATGTACTCGATCTCGTGCGGACGCCGGGGGGTAGGTTCAGGGGAATAACAAACACCGGCCAACAACCGTATACCGCAGCCGACATACCATATGGATTGAACCCATCGGTTGATATCGCAATTGCTACGCTCCTCGGGTCACCGGCTTTCGGGGGATATTTCTTGACAAAGTTCTTCCATGCAGTACCATCCGACGGATGTATCATCTTGCCACTGTCCGGTCTGATCCCTTCTACAGCCCACCTCATCTCGCTGGGCGGTATCCTCGGTCATGAAGAGCCGCTGGATCCTTGGTAGGACCGGAAGATAGCGGAGGATATTCTTGGCAACCGTGGTCCGCCTCTTCTGACCATCACCATTGGTGTCAACCTCAAAGTACCTAGAGCTATTGCAATGGATGCAATAGTTTGTGTTAGCATGCTCCTCTCTGAATAGCATGCATCCCTTTGGACAAGCGTGTATCTGCTGAGATGACATCTTGAGGTCAACGAGCAATTTTTTCGAATAGTAGAAGTTTTGCGGCAAGAGGTGCCCTTTCGGCGAGAATGCTGCCAACGAGGACCGAAGTTCATCGAACCCATCTCTCGCACGGATTCTCGTGGCACTTAAAGGCCAAAAGGCGAGCGATGGCATCTAGTTGGGTGACATCTCGTATTTACGTGTAGGGGTTTCGCGAAGCAAACAAAGCCTCGTAATACTTCTTTGTGTTTTCCTCCGGCTCCTCACTTGTCTCCGCATCCCTAGATGTCTCCGCCTCTACATGAGGGCTTTCGGGCACATTACCATTAGCCAAGTTCTCTAGGCACCTATCAAACCCAAGTATCATATTCTCTCGTAGGCTGAATCTGCCGCACCTCCTTCCTAGCACGTTTCTTCGCCTTTTCTCCATGAAAAGTCCAAATCTTGTAGGACGGTTTGAACCCAGACTTGATCAGGTGAAGACTCATAGTTTCCTTGTCCTGTGTTTTTTGGTTAGCGCACTTACTACAAGGGCAAAAAACTGTCCTGGGTCCGCTAGGGATGTCAAACGCTCCGTCCACGAACCGCTTGGTCTTTTCTCCCCATTCCTCGGTATATTTCCACGGACCAATTCTGCCATCGTACATCCAGATCACGATTATCCATCCTCTAACCAGCACCAAAAACAGACAAACTTAGAATTTTTATCAAACATGATCCGCATTTTAATTTTTCCTTTTTTACGCATGCATCAACTCTGAATCTCTACTAGGTGGGCTCCTAGCAGCCGCCGGATCCGTAGATTGAGTACGTTCTCCCTGCTCTACCCGATCCGAGTCAGGATTTCGGCAGCACCTCCCCGCTGCTCTCCCGATACACGTCTCGCCAAAAAGCCGAGAGGGGTGTGCATCCGGAGAACAACGGGGAGGCGCTGCCGAAATCCTGACTCGGATCGGGGTAGAGCAGGGAGAACGTACCCAACTACGCATCCGCCGACTATCCCGATAAATGCCGTAAGAGTTACGCTTCATAATATGCGAGACCACTAATGCATATTTATCCGCGTAACCCTTACGGTCGGGAAGAGACGCCTAGGTAACGCGACATACTTGGTGATCTAGACCAAAAAAAAACCTAGGTACGAGAGAGGCGAATGGATTCTCACCCTCGAAGCGTGATCGACAGCCGGCGAAGAAGATCCGGGACGCCCCCTCAAAGACCCCCGCGACGCCGCCCCCCGTGACCACCTCGAAGAAGATCCGGGACGCCCCCTCAGAGACCCTCGCGACGCCGCCCCGTGTCCTCCTCGAAGCATCGCCCGCATAGCGACAAAATGAATTACTATGCAAGCCTCCAAAATTTATTTGACAACTTTAAATTATAATTTCTTTGCATCACATTACCATATTTATTTTAGCTACCTAGATAAACTATTAAATTAACATGCCTAAACAAAATCCTAAATTACACACTAAATCCTAATAAACATGCTAATTAGCATGCAAATTGACAAAATCCTAATACACACTAAATCCTATATTACATAAAAAATGCTAATTAGCATACAACTATATCATATACTCCCTCCGTTCCTTTCTATAGTGCCTATAGATTTTTGGCATTTGTTTCAGAATATAAGGTTGTAGCTTAGATTTTTTTCAATTACCCCCTTCCCGTTCAGCTCCCAAATCGTTCAGCTCCCAAAATTGTTATGGTAAGTTAGGAAGATATGGATTTCCCAAATTTTACGTTGATCTCAAATCGTTCAGCTAGGGATCTTGTGTAAAAAATACTCTTGCGCTAATTTCCGTGCCAAAAAACAATAGGCACTATAGAATGGAACAGAGGGAGTACTACACAAAAAATGACAAAAAAAGCTCACCTAGTCACCCTGCCGCCATTGGAGGGGCTAGGCCGCGGGGGGCGCCGGAGCAGGCCGGCAGCAGGGAAGGCGCGCGGTGTGGGGGCGTCGGGCAGGTTGCGCTCGTGCGCTTGCGCGAGGAGGGAAGGGCGAGGCGGAGGCGGCGCGCGTGTGGGGGGGGCAGGGCGAGGCGGCGGCCGGCGACGGGCGTGTGGGGGCGCAGGGCGAGGCGGAGGGAGGCGGGAGGCAGGTCAAGGCGGCGGCGGCGCCATGGGAGCAGGGGGAGGCGGCGGCGCGATGGGGAGCAGGGGGGGGCGGTGGCGGCGGGGGGACGGGGGCGAGGGGAGGGCGGCGGCGGCGCGATGGGAGCAGGGGGAGGCGGCGGCGCGATGGGAGCAGGGCAAGGCGGCGGCGGCGAGCCTGTGGAGGGCGGGGCGAGGCGGCGTTGGCGGCGGCGCGACGGTAGGCGGTGGCGGCGGCGCGACGGCGGCGTGCGTGGTGCGGCAGCCGGGAGCGGGGCGCGTGCGTGTGGTGTGTGTTTGTGTACGTGTGGCTGTCGGTGCGTGGGTGTGGATAGGGTTGGGCCGCCACCTTTGCCGTGCCCCACCTCTTTGCCGTGTGCCTCGCCACCTTTGCCGTGCAACCAAAACTTTGCCGTGCGCTTGTGCACGGCAAAGACTTCTTTGCCGTGCAAAGCCAGCTTTGCCGTGTGCCTGTGCACGGCAAAGACCTCTTCACCATTTTATACTTATCGTTAAGATTCAAATATATTTCAAAATTATATTAAACCTGTATTTTAGCATGTGTATTATTTAATAATGTCATTATCATGATATACTACACGGATGAAGCCTCGCGCGGTGAAATCTACGGGGTAGTGACCACCGGGGCACGCAGACCGCCGATTTCGGGAGAGAACGACCGCCGGTGGCTACAATGTGCCAAAGTGTGCCAAACCTGGATTTCCATGTGTATATGGTCTAATCAAAACTAAACCTACCAAAAAGTATGTTGGTGGAACCTCCCGCGGAGAAATCTAGGGGGGTAGACCCCCCGAGGCACGCAGACCGCCGTTATCGGGGGGGAACGACCGCCGGGGCACCGGAATGCCACCAAAAGTTGCAAGTGGACCTAGGATATGTGTGAAAGTGTGTTGGAAGGTGTGATTCACCAAATGGTGCAAGGCATAGCTCCCATGTGTGACATTCCTCTCTTTCGGGCGATAACACTTGGAAGATTCCTCGACTTGTAGGCTGAAGTGTCCCGCTGCGGGTATACCGGTGGCTATAGTGTGCCAAAGTGTGCCAAACCTAGCTTTCCATGTGTATATGTCCTAAACAAAACTAAACCTATCAAAAAGTATGTTGGTGGAACCTCGCGCGGTGAAATCTAGGGGGGTAGACCCCCCGAGGCACGCAGACCGCCGTTATCGGGGGGAACGACCGCCGGGGCACCGGAATGCCACCAAAAGTTGCAAGTGGACCTAGGATATGTGTGAAAGTGTGTTGGAAGGTGTGATTCACCAAATGGTGCAAGGCATAGCTCCCATGTGTGAGATTCCTCTCTTTCGGGCGATAACACTTGGAAGATTCCTCGACTTGTAGGCCGAAGTGTCCCGCTGCGGGTATACCGGTGGCTACAATGTGCCAAAGTGTGCCAAACCTAGCTTTCCATGTGTATATGGCCTAAACAAAACTAAACCTATCAAAAAGTATGTTGGTGGAACCTCCCGCGGAGAAATCTAGGGGGTAGACCCCCCGAGGCACGCAGCCGCTGTTTCGGGGGGAACGGCCGCCGGGGCACCGGAATGCCACCAAAACTTGCATGTGGACCTAGGATATGTGTGAAATTGTGTTGGAAGGTGTGATTCACCAAATGGTGCAAGACATAGCTCCCATGTGTGAGATTCCTCTCTTTCGGGCGATAACACTTGGAAGATTCCTCGACTTGTAGGCTGAAGTGTCCCGTTGCGGGTCTACCGGTGGCTACAATGTGCCAAAGTGTGCCAAACCTAGCTTTCCATGTGTATATGGCCTAAACAAAACTAAACCTATCAAAAAGTATGTTGGTGGAACCTCCCGCGGAGAAATCTAGGGGGTAGACCCCCGAGGCACGCGGACCGCTGTTCTCGGGGGAACGGCCGCCGGGCACCGGAATGCCACCAACACTTGCATGTGGACCTAGGATATGTGTAAAATTGTGTTGGAAGGTGTGATTCACCAAATGGTGCAAGACATAGCTCCCATGTGTGAGATTCCTCTCTTTCGGGCGATAACACTTGGAAGATTCCTCGACTTGTAGGCTGAAGTGTCCCGCTGCGGGTATACCGGTGGCTATAGTGTGCCAAAGTGTGCCAAACCTGGATTTCCATGTGTATATGTCCTAAACAAAACTAAACCTATCAAAAAGTATGTTGGTGGAACCTCGCGCGGTGAAATCTAGGGGGGTAGACCTCCCGAGGCACGCAGACCGCCGTTATCGGGGGGGGAACGGCCGCCGGGGCACCGGAATGCCACCAACACTTGCATGTGGACCTAGGATATGTGTGAAAGTGTGTTGGAAGGTGTGATTCACCAAATGGTGCAAGGCATAGCTCCCATGTGTGAGATTCCTCTCTTTCGGGCGATAACACTTGGAAGATTCCTCGACTTGTAGGCTGAAGTGTCCCGCTGCGGGTATACCGGTGGCTATAGTGTGCCAAAGTGTGCCAAACCTATCTTTCCATGTGTATATGGCCTAAACAAAACTAAACCTATCAAAAAGTATGTTGGTGGAACCTCGCGCGGAGAAATCTAGGGGGGTAGACCCCCCGAGGCACGCAGACCGCCGTTATCGGGGGGAACGACCGCCGGAGCACCGGAATGCCACCAACACTTGCATGTGGACCTAGGATATGTGTGAAAGTGTGTTGGAAGGTGTGATTCACCAAATGGTGCAAGGCATAGCTCCCATGTGTGAGATTCCTCTCTTTCGGGCGACAGCACTTGGAAGATTCCTCGACTTGTAGGCTGAAGTGTCCCGCTGCGGGTATACCGGTGGCTATAGTGTGCCAAAGTGTGCCAAACCTACCTTTACATGTGTATATGGCCTAAACAAAACTAAACCTATCAAAAAGTATGTTGGTGGAACCTCGCGCGGTGAAATCTAGGGGGGTAGACCCCCGAGGCACGCAGACCGCCGTTTTCGGGGGGGAACTACCGCCGGAGCACCGGAATGCCACCAAAACTTGCATGTGGACCTAGGATATGTGTGAAAGTGTGTTGGAAGGTGTGATTCACCAAATGGTGCAAGGCATTGCTCCCATGTGTGAGATTCCTCTCTTTCGGGCGACAAGCACTTGGAAGATTCCTCGACTTGTAGGCTGAAGTGTCCCGCTGCGGGTATACCGGAGGCTATAGTGTGCCAAATGGTGCCAAACCTACCTTTACATGTGTATATGGCCTAACCAAAACCAAACATATCAAAAAGTATGTTGGTGGAACCTCGCGCGGTGAAATCTAGGGGGGTAGACCCCCCGAGGCACGCAGACCGCCGTTATCGGGGGGGAACTACCGCCGGAGCACCGGAATGCCACCAAAACTTGCATGTGGACCTAGGATATGTGTGAAAGTGTGTTGGAAGGTGTGATTCACCAAATGGTGCAAGGCATTGCTCCCATGTGTGAGATTCCTCTCTTTCGGGCGACAGCACTTGGAAGATTCCTCGACTTGTAGGCTGAAGTGTCCCGCTGCGGGTATACCGGAGGCTATAGTGTGCCAAATGGTGCCAAACCTACCTTTACATGTGTATATGGCCTAACCAAAACTATACCTATCAAAAAGTATGTTGGTGGAACCTCGCGCGGTGAAATCTAGGGGGGTAGACCCCCCGAGGCACGTAGACCGCCGTTATCGGGGGGGAACGACCGCCGGAGCACCGGAATGCCACCAACACTTGCATGTGGACCTAGAATATGTTTGGAAGTGTCGTGTAAGGTGTAAAGCTGCAAGAAATTGCACCAAATATGTGGGGGCGATAACACTTAGCAGACACCGAACCCCCGTTAATTTGCTCCGAAACCCTGATATGTTGGGGGGAGGGGTCGATGAAGATGTAGATTACTTGTTTTATCGGTATACAGATTGTATTAAGTAACACTAACAAATAGTCTACAAAAAGTAAAAACTAATTTTACAACAAATATAAGTATTAATATAAATATGAATACTACAAAAGAAGGGAAAGAAATGAAATCGTACTCTGTGCCGTGCAAAAACGCACGGCAAAGGGTTGGCCTGCACGGCAAAGCCGTCGTTGCCGTGCATGCATCTTTGCCGTGCGCCTTCGTGGCCTCTTTGCCGTGGGTGGTTACTTTGCCGTGCGCCGTCTGGCTGCTTTGCCGTGCGGGGTTGCTTTGCCGAGCGCCGTGCTGGCTCTTTGCCGTGCGCTGCTGGTTTGCCGTGCGTCGCCCCGGAGCCACACGGCAAAGAATTCATTGCCGTGCGCGAGGCGCACGGCAAAGAACTTCCGCACGGCAAAGGGCACTGGAAGCACACGGCAAAGACCCGTGCACGGCACTGAGCTTTTTTCCTGTAGTGGCAGGCCTTGGGAAGGTCTCCATCTCTCCACAAGAGGAACCCTAGGACCGTCACCTTTATTCCGCGAAACGGGCAATTAGACCCCTCGCCGCCATCCTCTAGCCAGCGACCATGAAGGAGGAATTGGTGGACGCAGCATCCGGGACCCACGCGACCCATATCTCAGATCGGGCCTGCCACGCCACGCGGTCTTGGACGCTGGTACCACACTCGCTGCCCCCTCCTCGCGCTGTCAGCTGAAAAGCCGACGACAGGTCTAGGCGGGAAATAGACCCGCAGCCACCACCACCACCCATCGCCGGAGCAGGCCATGGAGGGAGCAGCCGCCGCCGCACATCTAGGGACCTCCGCCCCAAACGCCGGACGCGCCTACCCCGCAGCCGCCACCACGGATCGCCACCACCACCACCCCCCGAGCACCTTTGGCGTTGGGGCCCGCCGCCACCTTGGCCGGTGCCGATGGCAGCGGCGGAGGGAGAGATGCAAGGGAGGGGCGGCGGCTGGCGGCGCTGCGGTTTCGCCCTGGGGGACGACTCGAGGACGTGTCCTGGTGCTTTTTCTCACCCCGCAGCAGATTCGTTTCAAATTCCTATATATGTACAACTGTATCTAGATACATCTACGCAATAATTTAAAAAGCAACAAGTACAAAAGTTTTAAGTTTGAGAAGTAAAAAGGTGTGCATGCTCGAATTGCCTTAGAGAGTCAGAGTCGGAGTCGTCGTTCTCGTACGTAACCACGACATCGAGAGTTCTTCGTTCTCGTTCGAGCCAACAGATTATAAATACGACCGGATTGCCTTTATTAAGCCTACTATAAATAGACCAATTAAATTAAGAGATCGAGACAGGCATACGCGTCGTTCGCTCTTTTCGATCGTCCGCTTACTTACACCATGGGAAACACCGGCGCTAAGCAGGCCGAGACGTCGTCTGTATGCACGACGGAGGCCGCCACCGGGGCGCACAACTTCGTGGTGATGAACTACTCGCTGCTGGACGGCATGGGCGTCGGCGAGTTCATCACCTCCAGCACCTTCAGCGTCGGCGGCCACGAGTGGTGTATCAGACTCTACCCGGACGGCGACAGCAGGGAACCTGGCTACGTCGGTGCCTTCCTGTGTCTCCACGGAGACGTCCCGGAGAAGGGCGTGCGTGTCAAGTACACCTTGAGCATGCGGAAGAAAGATGGAAGAATGCACAAAGGTTCCACCGCGCAAACCGAAACACGAACCTTCAAGTCGGGGTCGGGGAAGGAGATGGGCTGGGGCAATGGGAAGGTCATACACAAGTCCCACCTTCGACGAGACTCCTTCATCATCAGGTGTGATCTCACGGTCGCACAGAACACCATAGTGCAGATGATGTTGCCAAATTAACATCGGTTCTGTTTGTATCCGCGTGAGGACCTCCTGTTTTTTCTTTTCGTTTTTTCTAAGATGATAATATTATGCTATCCTTCTCGCAAAAGAGAAATAAACATTGGAAGTCCGGTCTCTACTCTGTAGTAGACAAAAACCTGTAACAATCAATTACGATTATGGTTTCCTGTATGTATCGCATACTCTTATTTTTTAGATAAATGAACATAGTCTCAACCTCGGCATCAATAGATGCACACGGCTTGCTTCATTAAACCAAACTTGTCTGATACATACAGACAGGTCCCAATCCCGATCCCGATCGTGGGAACCACGATCAAGGCCCTGGTCACCATCCCGCTGGGAGATCCGCTCGCCTCTGAGACCCTCGAGGAAGTCTTGGTTAAGCTGATTGGGGTGCCGCCACCTCTGCGCCTCGCGGAACGGCTGTTGCTGTCTACTCGTGAGGTGGGGCGCCCTATCTCTGTGGACGTGGACTCGGTGGCACACACAGAGGCCCCGATCCGGATGTCCTTTGGCTGTCGCAAGGGCGACGTGCTTCCGGAATCCATCACGCTCTTCGTCAACATGCAAGGTTATCGTATCAAGGTGCTCCGCGAGACTGTTTCTGCTGAAGACTCTCCTCCACAGGCCCCTCCAAGGTTCCCTCCAGGCGACGACAACGAAGAGAAAGAAGATGACTGCGAGGAAACTGTTGATGATCGCTGGGATGGGCGGCGGGGTCGCCACCTCAAGGACAAGAGATCCACGACCTCTGCGCCTGGCGCGGGAGGGGGCGGACCGCGAAAATCCGTGCCTCTGGCGGCCTCCCCATGCTCCCCGTCGGCATGCCCTCCTCCTGCTGATGCGGCGCTCAGCCTTCGCATCCCAGCCTCTGCTCGCAGCCAGTACGGGACCAATCTGACCCCCATAGGCAACATCTTTCCCCTTGTGGCGCAAATCATCAAGGCCTCGGTCCCTACAAGCTCAGAACAACAGTCCCCAAACTTGTCTGATAGTGATCTACTCCTTCAGCTCGACCTGCCAGAAGATCCTGTGTCGGTGGAGAGGGTCTCCCCGACGCCGGGCAAAGCTATGAATATGTCCGCTGCAGAAAGGGTGGAGGTGGGCTGGGTCACTCCTCCCTCTGCATCTTCGGACCAGGAATACCGGCGGGATAGTGAGCGTCGGAGCAAGAGCAACCATGACCGCCCTTCTCGGAAGCTTATGCTGGAAGCTGCCGCGGCCTCGACCACTGTGGAGACCCCTGCGCCTTCCCCACCTCCCGCTCTTGGCCTGCATCATGCACCGGCTCTCTCCCTGGGTAGCTCGCCTCCATCTGGCCAGCTCTTGCTTCTGGATGCTCCGATTCCTGCATTGGGGGCAGCAGTTGCACGTGCGCCCCGCTCCAAGGCGCCCCCGGCGGAGGCTCTGCGTAAGAGCGCGCGATCTAAAGGGGCTACTGAAGGCCCGGTCCTCGAACGTGCCATCGGCGCCACGGCTGGAACGCCTTGACCAAGAACTCCAGTGACGGCACTGCTACTCCTTCCTCCGCGACGCCCGCTCCAGGTAACTCGAACTCTTCCTCTTCTTTTGTTGCTTTTCAAGATTCTTCGGTAGAGCATCTTGTTAAAGTGGCGCGTGAGAGCTGCATTCTGTTCAAATCTTCGGAAGGGTCACCTGCACAAGCGGTGGCTCTTCTCCAAGCCCGTGAACGCGCACAAGCGGAACTACTTGCTGTCAGGCGGAAAATCAAAGCGGAGGCGGCCAAATCCAAGGAAGACACCGTGCGGGCAAGTACTAACCAAAGGGAGGAAGGTGCTTGCCCCAAGGGGGGTTCCGGGGGGGAACCAGCCTCGGGCTCTGGCGAAACCAAGAAGCTCGCGGCCAAGAAGCATAGAGTTGCTCGCAGGCCTACACCCGTGGGTCACCGGCCGATCACCCGCCAAGCACGGGCTCGGACTAAGGTTCCCCAATGAGAGCTCTTTTCTGGAATATCAGGGGGTTCGGCCGACGGGGGAGGCGAACCTTGCTCAAAGAATACCTCAGGCTACATCGTATTGATCTGGTCCTCCTACAAGAAACTATCAAACAAGATTTCACGGATGCAGAACTTGCAAGTTTAGAGGTGGGCGACAAGTTCTTCTGGTCTTGGCTCCCAGCTAACGGCCAATCGGGAGGCATGCTGCTGGGAGTTAGAGACAGCATGTTTGAAGTTGGGAGCATGGACAGGGGTCAATTCTTCCTTAGTCTCTCTGTTCTCCATCGTGCCACCAACAAGAAGATTGAGGTGATTGGTATTTATGGTCCTGCTGATCATGCTCGCTCCAGGGGGTTCCTGGCTAAGCTTTCGGACAAGATTGCCCGGTGTCCCCTTCCGATTCTCATGGGGGCGACTTCAATCATATCAGAGCTGCCGAAGATAAGAACAATGATAATCTCAACTAGACGCTCATTGACCTTTTCAACAATAACATTGCGTCTTGGGCCCTTAGGGAAATCCCGCGCACGGGAGCGCGATTTACCTGGTCTAATCATCAGCTCAACCCTGTCCGCTCCGCCCTGGATCGTGTGTTTGTGTCTGCTTCTTTTCAATCCAACTTCCTGATGTGCTCGTTGTCTGCGGAGAAAAGTCTTGGTTCGGATCACACGCCACTGGTTTTTGATACGGGGGAGTGCTTCCCCGTGCGTTCCAACAGATTCTTCTTCGAGACAAGCTGGTTCGAGCGCCACGACTTCGTCCCGCTGGTTCAGCAAACCTGGGAGCGGCTGCTGACCAAGGTGGGAGGCCGAGATATCATTGACTGGTGGTCCTTCATGGCTGCGGGAGAACCAAAACCTTGGTAGGGACACCAAGGCCACAAAAAAGGCGACACTGAACCAAATCGCTCAACTTGACGTGTTGGCAGATGCCTCAAGCCTCGATGAAGATGCTTGGGCCTCACGTTACCACTTGGAGGAACAACTTCTGCACATTTACAGAGTGGAGGAGGAACACTGGCGGCAGCGCGGCAGAGTCAGGTGGGCTCTGCAGGGCGACGCGAACACAGCCTATTTCCACGCTGTCGCCAATGGGAGGAGAAGGAAATGTAACATCTCTGCGCTCGGCACCGACAACGGAACAATCACGGACCCCAAGCTCATCCAACAACACGTGTATGAGTTCTATAGGACCCTGCTTGGCTCGTCAACACCAAGGGTCGGTGGGTTGGCGCCATCTACCTGGGAAGGGGATGCTCGGGTCTCAGAGGAGGAGAATGTGGGCCTGGCCTACACCTTCTCTGAAGCTGAACTCGAGGCCATTGTCAAGGAGATGAAGACTGACACCGCCCCGGGCCTGGACGGTTTCCCGGTGGCGTTTTTCAAGAACTTATGGACTCAGGTCAAATATGGTGTTCTGCACATCCTGAATGACTTTGTGCTGGGGCGCATTGACATCTCTAGGCTCAATTTTGGCATTCTGTCCCTGATCCCGAAAGTCCCTGGGACAGAACAAATCTCGCAGTACAGACCGGTTGCTTTGATCAATGTAGTGTTCAAAATCATCTCCAAAGCCTACGCCTCCAAGTTGGACCCTATAGCTAACAGGATCCTTTCACCGAATCAAACTGTGTTTGTCAAGGGCAGGAACATTCTTGATGGTCCACTCGCCCTTATGGAAATTATTCACGATATTCGGAAGAGAAAGCACAACGGGGTGCTCCTCAAGCTTGACTTCGAGAAGGCCTATGACAGGGTCAACTGGGATTTCATGGGGGAAGTTCTACGCTGCAAAGGATTCGACGAAGGCTACAACCACATGATTTTGCAACTTGTCTCTGGGGGGCAAACTTCTATTTCTATCAATGGTGAAGTGGGGACGTTTTTCCGAAATAAGAGAGGGGTTCGACAGGGTGACCCCCTCTCACCTTTGCTCTTCAACTTCATCGGGGAAGCTCTGTTTGGGATTCTCTCTGCTGCTACCACTGCCGGTCACATCCATGGGCTGGTTCCTCACCTTTTGCCCGGTGGTCTTACCCACCTCCAGTACGCCGACGACACGCTCATCCTCGTCCAGGGTTCGGACGAGGACATTTTGAACCTTAAATTCCTCCTCATGTGCTTCGAAGATATGTCTGGGCTAAAGGTTAATTACCACAAGAGCGAGGTATTTGTGCTTGGTCAGTGCCACAACGAGCGAACCTCCATTGCGAACAAGCTGAACTGCAAGCTCGGTACCTTCCCTTTCACTTACCTGGGGCTCCCAATATTTGACAGGAAATTGACCCTGGAACAGTGGCTATTCTTGGTTAGGAAACTCGCCACTAAGATTGAGCCTTGGATGGGTAGATTGATGTCCTCAAGGGGGCGACTCATTCTCTCCAATGCTTGCTTAGACAACTTGCCAATGTTTTCGATGGGTCTATTCCTCCTCCATGATTGGATTCATGCGAGGTTCGACTCTCATCGTTCCAAGTTCTTCTGGGAAGGGTCGAGACCAAAAAGAAAATATCATCTTGTCAACTGGCCAAACGTTTGCAGAATCAAGGAAGCGGGAGGCTTGGGGTTGCTCAATACCAAGAAGATGAACCTTTCTCTACTTCTCAAATGGATTTGGAGGCTTTACCAAGAGGAGGACACGATCTGGGCTCGTATAATCCGTGCCAAGTACGGCGACGCCTCGGACCTGTTTTCGGGATCAGGTCAGGGAGGATCGCCTTTTTGGAAAAGTTTGCATAAAATCAAACATCTGTTCAAGGTAGGCGCAAAGCAGGAGGTGCAAAACGGCGCTAGAACTAACTTCTGGATGGACTGGTGGTGTGGGAGGGGTCCCTTCATGGAGTCCTTCCCTTTGTTGTTTGCCATTTGCGACAATCAAGCTATCTCGGTTGCGGATGCGCTTCTCCAAAACTCTCTGCAAGTTCGTTTCCGTCGCTCACTCGACTAGGAGGGCATGCGACAGTGGAGTGCGCTGCTTGAGCTGATGGCCCCTGTATCTCTCGGATCTGGCCAAGACAAGGTCTCATGGCACTTGGAATAAACGGGAGCGTATATGGTGAAGTCCATGTATACCAAGCTTTCTCAGGGCACGACGGTAGCTCATTTCAAGGACATGTGAGATGCCAGAGTACCGCTAAAAATCAAAATCTTATCTTGGTAGTTAGCGCTTGATAAGTTGCCTTCTGGACAGCAGATCCTCACTAGACACGGTCCGTCCAATGGCCTTTGTGCCCTTTGTGGTGCCCCGGAGGATGCCGCTCACATTTTCTTCGCCTGCTCCTTGGCGATGTTCGCTTGGTCGGTCACGCGCCAGCTGCTCGGGTGCAAGTGGCGCCCCGCTAACTTCGCTCAATTTCACGCCATTCTTGCTAGCTACTCGGGGTATTCTAAAAGGCTGCTGTGGGTTTTGTTTCTTGCTCAATCTTGGGCCTTGTGGAACGTGCGCAATAAACTTGCTATCGGAAAGAAAACTATCGCTAACCCAGCTGATATTATTTAAAAAAACATCATTTTTTTTTTGCAGTTGTGGAGCCTAAAGTCCAAGGCAAGAGAAAAGGAGGGGCTAAGCTGGATGGCACGAGAGCTAAGGGAGTTGTACGTGCAGCTCAAGCCGGCGGCGCCGTGACGAAGTAGCTCCTGCTGCGGTGCGGGGTCTGGGCAAGTCCAAGCTTCCATGCAAACTTTGTGTCTTAGCAAGTTTCTGGGCAATTTTTGCGTTTTAGTTTCTACCTCAATCTGGCTATCTCTACTCCTTGGTGAAGCTGTAATGCCCAGCAGTTTGTACCCTAACTCAAAATTTGTTGTGCCTTTATTAATTTAAAGTCGGGCAAAGTCTTTGCATGTTATCTAAAAAAAATTAAACTAAAGTGTCAATTCACCAATATTCCAACATTACTTATTACATTCACGGATCGGAGTGGATACATGAATCAACCAAAAGAAATACGGCACGCAGAAACGCTGTGCATCTGCAATTCTATGAAGATGCCGTCACCTAGTAGTCTGGAAAAAGAAGTCCTGAGCAACCACTAGCATCCGGTTGCATTCAGTAACCATATCTTCCCGCTGTTCAGGCGGGAGAAGGAAAGCCCATTGTTGAATTGAATGTGCAGCTCACCGGATAACCTGCAAAAAGTTAGTTTCGGTTTGTTTGTTGAAAATAATATCATTCCTACTCCTCCAGATCGCCCAACAAAGAGCAGATTCTCCAATTCGAGTTTTATGTTTATTATTCTTCCGTACTCCATTAAGCCATCTACCAAATATATTAGTAATATTAGCCGGTGGAGGAATATTATAGGTTAGATAGATCATGCGCCAAATAATCTTCGCAAAATGACAAGCAATGAACAAATGATTGATCGTTTCAGTGGAATCACAAAAACAACATTTTTGATATACATTCCACTTTCGTTTAGCTAAGTTATCCTTAGTTTAGAGCACCTTATTACTAAGGAACCATATAAAAAATTTAATTTTCGAAGGGATCTTTAGTTTCCATAGATACCTACACGGAGAAATAGCAAGTCCATTCATTAAGTCAAGATACATAGATTTAACTGAAAATAAACTCTAATCAGTAAGTTTGCAAACAAACTTATCCGATTCAGTTGTTAAATTTATTGTAATTAGGCGATGGCATAAATATATCCATTGTAACCATTTATTATCATTCAACCATCTTCTAAAAGAAATATTAATAGGTTCAGTAGCAAGCACAGACGATACTAGCATATTTTTATGTTGAACGATATTATAAAGTGTCGGATATTGATGAGATAGAGGCAATTCTCTCATCCAAACATCTTTTCAGAACCTCAGAGTTGTTCCATCTCCAACTTTAAAATATCCTCTCTTGAAGAAATCATCCTTAACATGCATAAGGCCTTTCCAAAAAGAAGAGTCATTCGGTTTCACTTCTACTTGTGCTAGTGTTTAATTTTTTTAATATTAGTTAATAGCAGTTGCTGCCACATACCCTCCTCCGATAGAAGTTTAAACAGCCATTTACTAAGTAGATATTTGTTATGTTAAGTTTAAACAGCCATTTACTAAGAAATAGTATGTCTATTCATCAAGTCAAGTTTAAACTTGTATCGGAGTATGCCTTTGAGACCGCACCTTATTACTCGCGAAAGAGAAATAAATGTCTGAAGTCCGGTCTCAAACTCTCAACTCGACGAAAGCCCGCACCGATCAATTACGATTCAGGTTTAGTATCCCTGTATGTATCGGATTCCCGGCCCCTGTTACAACAACTCCTCCGTGTATATATACCACGGCTACGAGCGGACATAATGTGAAGGTCTTGCACATCAAACCACGCGAGTCCTTAAGCGAGAGAGCTTGCTACTCTTGCCTTTGATAGCCATGGCCAGCAGCTCGGCCTCTTCGGATAACCACGGCCAGTACCTGTCGGAGACGTCGTCGAGATCCCTGACAAACACTGTCACCGTGGCGCACAATTTCGAGATCACCAATTACTGGGAGCTCGACGGCATGGGCATCGGCGAGTACATCTGCTCCAGCACGTTCAGTGCCGACGGCTACGACTGGAATATCAGGTTCTATCCTGACGGAGATAGGGATGACGATGATCTCCTCTACTGCTCGGTCTTCGTGTGTTTATGCAGAGGAGAACCAGGGGTGAGAGCTACCGTCGTCTGGAGTCTACTTGATAAAGATGGCAATACAGAGGGTTGCTCCGGTGCTCCCCCCTAAATCAAGTTGAACGGTTATAGTTGATTTTTTTTTTCTGTGTTGGGTCCACCGAAACCCATATCGAGTTCATGTATACCCGTTTATATTGATACAGTATGTGTACAAGAAAAAAAGGTCATGTCAGCAAGATCCTTAAAGGACTTTTCTATTTTGGCACACGTATGTGACCGTCGATACGTATAAAAACGAGGTACAACACAACGCAAGCCATACATGCCTATATAAGGTTGTACGGACGGTGTACCAACACTGAAATTACGATCGTGCCCCCCTTATAAACAGATATGAAAAGATCTCCACTGTTGTTGTGTTTGACGCGCCTAGAATTTTTCCAGGGGAGGAGCACCGGAGCAGAAGTGGGCAATACAACGGTGCAGAAGTACCCGGTACTAGTAACCTTTGAGCGTGCAGGCTCTTGTCACGGATACACTAGGTTTTTCCCAAAGTCCATGCCGGGGAAGAAGCAGCATCTGCCTCTTGACGATGGCCGCTTCACAATCAGGTGTGTTTTGACAGTCATGACGCATCACACGCAAGATGTAAGCTCCGTCGCAGTACCCCAATCGAACCTGCACAATCAGTTGGTGGAGATGATGAAGGATGAGGAAAGCACTGACGTGACATTCAGCGTCGGCGACCAGCTGTTCCATGCCCATAGGTGCATGCTGGCCGTGCGATCGCCGGTATTCAAGGCGGAGCTCTTTAGTGATATGGAGGAGAATGCTACTCGGCACATCAAGATCGATGACATGGAGCCCGCCATCTTCGGGGCGCTTCTTCGTTTTATCTACACGGATGACTTCCCTGATGGTTGCGGCGTTGATAAGGACGCACCATTGCAGCACCTGTTTGTCGCCGCCGATCGGTATGGACTGGATAGGCTAAGCGCGATGTGCGAAGGGAAGCTATGCCAAAGTATTGACGTGCATATAGTTGCAAGCACACTTGCCTTAGCAGAACAGCATCACTGCATGCAGCTCAAGAATGCTTGCCTTGGATTCGTGTCTTCACATGGTGTGCTCGCTCAAATCCGGGAAACCGAAGATTTCAGGCACCTGATATTGAGCTGCCCTGCGATTCTAGATGAGATTATAGACAAGGCTGCTGTCGCTACGGGTAGAGTTGTCAAAAGGGCTCGACGTTCCTGATCCACTCATAAACTTGTCATTTTACACCACTCAAGATAGACTGGAAAAGAAATAAACTTAGTAGTATAAACCTAAGTTGAAGTTTGATCCAAAACAAAAGCAGCCCAAAGTGAGCAAAGATTAGCTGCCCCGGTTTTGGCTCACAGTAGTACATTTGCAACATATGATTTTAACACATCATGACACTATATCTATTTGTTTAGGCCATTTGACAAGGGGGCCGTATTTTCAGACATTTTGCTTAACTGGCGTCGTTATTATGTGTTTAAAGTGTTTTGTCAAGCCCGCTTGATTTATAGTAATGACTGCCTGTATTAGTAGTGCACCAGTGTTTCCTCCATTGTGCATGTTAATGACATCATCTTATCACAAATCCAGTCCAACTCTATATTTACCACCTGTAATGAATCTGTTTGTCGCCCTTGGCTATTTGTGCCTACTATAGTATTGGCTCCATGTGCCAATGATGGCCTTGTGAGTTTCAGAGTACCTCTTCGAGGAGATCGTGGATGCTAAGTTTTCATCAATATGATTGAGATCTTCATGTTGAAATTTCGTTTTTTACTATGTGTTGTTCTATATATGCGCCTTGTGTGTTTCTAGCTAACTAACTAGCTGCCATCTACTTGCTAGATGTTCTATTCGTGTATTAGGAGAAAACAAGAGAAGTGCAAACATTAGTAGAGGTCTTTAGTACCGGTTCCAGAGGGTCTTTAATACCGGTTTACTGCCTCCCCCCATTTGGTACCGGTTCCTTATGAACCGGTACTAAAGGTGCCTCCACATGGGCACGGAGGAGCCCGCGGAGTTGGAGACCTTTGATACCGATTCGTAACACGAACCGGCACTAAAGGGTACCGGTGCCATTTTTATGTCAAATTATTTATCTATTTCTAATATTTTAATTACTTGACAAGTTTAATCTCTAACTAAACTTATCTCTAGTCAAATTACTTACTCGTGGTCAAACTTCCCGCTCGGTCACCCATCCTCCCACTACTCCAGCACTAGCACGCTTAACTTCTGAGTTCCTTCCCATCTTACTTCCAAGTGCTTCGCGTGCATGTTATTGATAATAGTATCATATCAATCCTATTAACATGTTGGTTACGATATCACACTTCTTTATTGTTTGAATTTCATATGATTATTTTAATAAAAAAGTAAAGATGCAAAAATAATATTGAATAAATAAATAAACAATAAATTTTTAATTATTTTTACTTCTTAAATATATTTTAAATTTTAATTTGTTTTTGCAAAATGTAAAACCTGAAAATTAGTAAATCTAAAAATTTACTAACCTTTATGGTTAAGTAATAGTAATCTTTATGCAGGAAGGAATTATTAATTTAAATTAAAAAAATATATATATTCCTGAATTTCGGGCGAAAACTAAAATGTTCCTGCTTTCATATTTCCATTTGGAATTTTGAGATTTAGAATCGGATGTAACTTTTTCCCACGATGATTTTGATATATTATACGTTTTTTTTCCGATATCGTATGCAACCAGAAAGCCGTTTGACCATTTTTCAAAATTTATTTTGGAAAAAAGTCAAAATTCAAATTTCTTAATTTCTCCGAATAGTAGGTTACATACAAGAATCTCGAAGGATTTTATTTTTTTAATTTTCTACCATTTTCTTTGTATTTTCCAAAGCAAAAAAAGGCGATCCACCGGGGGAGGGGTGTAGGGTTCCTGGGGAACAAAAAAAAGGCCTTTAGTACCGATTCTTTATACAAATTGGTACTAAAGTTGCAGCGCTGGCCCCACCTCCGTCTCAAATTTGGAGCGAAATATTTTGGGATCTTTAGTACCGGGTTGGCAACCTTTAGTACCGGTTCGTAAGGAAACCGGCCGTTTTTCTACTAGTGAAAAGTGAGCTAGCTAGATAGCTACTCCCTCTGATCGGATTTAATTGCATGAGAGTTGGGTAACACTAGCGATTAGTATGTATGTGCTGTTCATCGATTAAATGGAAACAGAGGTAGTAGATGTTGTTTCCTAGGTGCTATGTTGGTGTATTGGGAGTCAAGAAAATATATGTTATCAAGATAGCTACAAATAATCAGCTATTAATTTAGTCAAGAAAATATGTGAGATATGCAACAAATAATACTCCACTCCATTGGATTCGTGATTCAAAAGAAGATTCCAATGGTACAATTTTTATAAAATATATCTCGTATTTTGTTAACCAAAATAGTACTTCAAGTTTTTTCTCCAAATAGAACCCTAATAAAGTGGTACGGATGGAGAGTATATATATGACGATCGATCAATCATTCATGTGATTGACTTGTATTACAAGTTGATCTAAAATTCATTTTTGTTTAGGACTTGTTGTACAAGTCTACCGGATAGATCGCGATAACTCAATATGCGAAGCATGTATATAGGGTACGTACGTATTCTTTTTAAGGGGCCCCATTATCTCTTGTGTCAATTAATACGGAGTACTCCTACACTTGTAGAACGCGCGGAGATCTCCCCCTTAGTTTGTCGCTCCAGCCTTGGCAATGGAGATCGATCTCGTCAAACTCGTCGAAAACGTACGCCTCCGTGTGCCCCTCCGCTCCATGGAGAACTTGGGTCTCTCCCGGGTGAAGCGTTCCCTGCGATGGACGTGGCTGACACTGTCCACGAAGCGGTCCCTCTCGGGCAACGGCGAGGCAGCGGCGGCGGGTTTGACCAACCCGCACCAAGGCTTGGCGGCCATGCTGGAGGACCACGACGGTGCGGACGTGACTTTCACCGTGGGTGACCGTCAGTTCCGCGCCGACAGGCGCGTGCTGGCCGCGGGGTCGCCGGTGTTCGCGGCGGAGCTCTTCGGCCCGATGAAGGAGACCTCCACGCGACACGTCGAGATCGAAGACATGGAGCCCGCCATCTTCGGGGCGCTCCTGCACTTCGCGTGCACGGGCGCGCTGCCCGACGACGCCGTCGGCGTCGCGCCGCTGCAGCACCTGCTGGTCGCGGCGGACCGGTACGGGATGTACCGCCTGATGGCGGCGTGCGAGTGGAAGCTGTGCCAGAGCATCGACGTGGAGTCCGTGGCGACCACGCTGGCCCTGGCGGAGCAGCACCACCGTGTGAAGCTCAAGAACGCCTGCATCGGGTTCGTGTCCACCAAGAGCGTGCTCTCCGCCGTCAGGGAGACGGAGGGATTCGCTCACCTGGTGGAGACCTGCCCGCTGGTAATGGTGGACATACTGGAGCAGAAGCTGCCGTCGAGTGTGACACGGTTCCTGACCCTGTGCGCGACGCAAGCTCATCGGAGCCTCATCCTGCTGGGGGCGCAGCTCCGGCGTGGCCTGAGCCGGTTCGGGACGAAGGTGGCCTCGTCGTTCCGCCGTTTGGGGAACCATGTCGACTTGGTCCAAGTCGGCATCGTCGTGGGGTTCTTCTCCACGTTTGGGCTTCTCGTCTTCCTAATCAGAAAACTCGAGGGCGACAACGCGAGCCAAGACCAGCGCTGGCCACCCACGTTCAGTCGGCTCTATATCGAACAGAGTCTCCAGGAGTTACGGTCTCGGATCGCCCAGCAGCAACAGTCCCCCTTGCCCTTCTCTCCGATAGCTTCGCTCCAAGGTTGGCTCCGCCGGCAAGACCTCTCGTCCTGGCTCCCCAAGGTCAGCTCGCTCGCCCGTCTCCAAGAGTTCCAGGAATCCGCTTGGCTCAACTCAGATATATGATCGAGGCCACTCGATCTGGTTCCTAACACAAGTCGACAATTCGAGTAACTACATTTTTATAGTCAGATTAAAGATTTCGTACTGTTTTTTTTTTGCAGCATTTCCTACTGTTCTTTAGTGCTGAACTTATTTTGTAACTCTGCACCAAGCATTCGATCGAGTCACTTTTGCTGAAAACTAGACGTCTTTATTGTCTGCATATACGTACTGTACTCATATACGTAGTAAATAACTTTTCTTTAGTTATTGGTACCTGGCCGTGGTGGAACCCTCTAAACTTTGCCAACAAAATTCTTTTCTATCGAGCATATAAACATAATGCATGTGAATATTCAAACTTCTCAATGCATCAAGGGAGAAGGCATTCGTCTATCCAAGGGAAAGAGCATGGCGCCTCGCCACTAAGGCACAAAAAATTCTAAGTGGTATTTGATAAATATGATTTGGGTGTAAACAACTTTTGCTTTGATAAAAATGATTTAGCTGTAAACGCTTTGTTTATCTGGCCTTCTTCTTTCAAAAAACACAAGTCGACATTTCCAAGTAACATTAATTTTTTTAGACAGAGTAAAGAGTTCCTACTGTTTCTTTGTTGCTTAACTATCAGGGCAGCTTGCTCTTCTTCTACTACTCCGAACATCATTTGCTCTACTATATGGGATGCGATTGCTGACACAATACAAGGTCAAATATTACCATGCACATCCAGTTAACTAGATATGGTTTCAAGATAATTAACCCTCCCGCACCCCCAACCCTCCCAACCCTAGCTGCCTCCCGCCGCCGCCGCCGGCAGCGCCGCCGGAGCAAAGATCTCGGGGCGTGGCGGCGGCGGGGGCCTTCCCTCGTGACGCGGCGGGGACGGCGGCCAGGGAGTTTCTCACGCGCAGCGGCGGCGGCCCTCCCGCCTCCCGCATGGATGGACGGGGACGGTGGCCAGAGCCTGTGCTGCGGCCTCCCCGCCTCCCATCGGCGGCACGCCGATGGTGGCTGGTGGTGGCGGACAGTGCCATTCCCCCCGCCTCTCGCCGGTGAGGGGTGATGATCTTGGGCTTATCCCGCGGTACGAGGTCGCCCGGGGCAGCAGCCTTGGGTTCGACGGTGGAGGCGGCCTTCTTCTTCGCCGGAGGAGGTCGGCTGGTGGCTGGGGTGGCGGATCACGAGATCCCTCTACCCCGGCGATGAAGATCTAGTCGACAACTAGCTAGCGGCGAAGGGGCCACCGGTGAACACCGAGCCTTGACTTCGTTCTTGGCGGATGATGGCGGCGGTTATTGGCGTCGTTCCCCCGCGAAGGCATCATCTTTGCTGGCCTCTCCGTTTGCTCTCGCCGAGTTGGGGACTCGCGGCTGTCGGTGAAAACCGTGTCAAGATTGGCGGGCGATGGCAGCGTTAAGCGTCGCTTCCTTCTTGAAGGCATCGCCGTCACAGTCCGCGGGAACTCACTCGTGCTGCTCCGGGGGAAACCCTAGATCCAGCCAGGATCGGATGATGACGGTGCTTCCAGCATCGTGCTACCTCGTGGGGCATCGTTTTTGGAGCAACGGCTGGATGGAGGTGGTTTTTGGTGGAGTGGTGTTCATCTACCACGTTGTCGTCGATGATTCTCAGCGGCGTGGAGCTGCGGGGTATCGAAGACGGGCGAGGATGATGGAGTTGTTTGGTGTTATGGTGACATTGACGGCAGACCTGGCACGGTCAATACGTTAATCTCGCTTGAAGATGGGTTCGAGATAAATGACGGTTGCGAACTCTGCGACGTGACGTGTGCAATGGCACACCCTCAGGGTTTTTCTTTTTGGATGATGTGTGTTGGTGTACCGTTAAGGAGTATGACCTTGTTCATGGTCCCCCTTCATCGTAGGTATAGCGAGTTGTCGCTAGGAAGTAGGTTTCGAGATTGATCTTTGTATTCTCCTTGTAAGGTATTACGAATAATTTAATAAAGAAGAAAGCTATGTAGGCTGGGGCTATGCTCCTTGATCGAATAAAAAACTAACTAAATTTATTTTGTAACTCTGCACCAAGCATTATGCATCCAACAACCTTGAGCCAAGTTGTTTCTGTTAGACTGAAACTTCGCTGATTCAGTACTGCGGTAGAGCTATCTTCATGTGTTGCTTTTTTCGATAATAGAAGCTTTTATTACTTGAATAAACGATTACACCCAATTTCTTCATAACTAGGATGCACAGCTGTTTAAAAGTCTAAGTATAAAAAAGAAACAAAAGGTGAAATACATGTCGAAACGAGAAAATGTAAAACACATATGAAATAGGTGGAGCTCCAATCCGCAGGTTATGCGGCCACCTATGTAGGTAAAAAAGTATCCCTCGCTATAGCCTCCAATCGTGTGCAGACCTCCATAAAGAGGTCGCGATTCCCCACCCGCTGAAGAGACGACCACAAACGGAGAATACCGGTATATCTGTAGATAATCTGCAAAAGAAAGAATAATTTTTGTTGTTAAATATTTTATCATTTCTACATAGACATAGCGCACAGATAACTGCAAGCGCACCCATCCTAAAAAGTCTTTGAAACCTTACATCGATACCATGAACGCAATTGCCAAAAACAATGGTAACACTAGTCAGAGGATAAAGGCTGGAAGCTACTTGGATGATCGACCATATAGATCTAGCAAACCGATACCGGAAGAACAAGTGTTTAATAGTCTCATCTTGTTGACAGAAAACACACCGAGGACTTCCATGCCAGTTCGGTTCAAAAAGATTGTCTTTGGTGAGTATAACCCCACGACGAAGATACAATCCAAATTTTTTTATTTTTTAACGGTATTTTCGTCTTCCAAATTTTCTTGTTATTATCAACTGGTGTATCTGATTGAAGGATTGCTTTGTAAAGGGAATCTACCGAGAAAGCGCCATTAACACGTGGATTCCATCGAAACTCATCCGGTGCATTCGATAGTTAGATATCCTCCAAACGAACTAGTCAGGAGTTACATGCAACTAGCCTTGGACCCATCAAATCCCGTATGAACGTCACATTCGGAGGTGAGGTAGCCATTACTGTAGCAATGGTATCACTTTTGCGACGAAAAATACTATACAAAGCAAGATACTGTTTACAAAGGGGACGTTGCCTAACCAAATATCCTCCCAAAACTGTATCTGTGTTTCATCATTAATAAAAAAAAGTACCACGGCGAAAGAAGAATTTCTTCGAGGCCATTAGCCCAGCCTAGAAATAGGTGCCAATATAATTTTGTCTCAGAATAGTTTGACATACCCCATCCTCAGTAAGGAGCTCAAACAACCATTTACCTAGTAAAGCTGAGTTATTGACCTCAAGATCATGAACTCCAAGCTCACCTTGGTCTTTGGGTCTACAAAATGTACTTCATTTAACCAGTCGATTTTTTTTCTCACTGTTCCCTTGCCAAAAGAATTTGGATCTATAATAATCAAGTTTGTGAAGGATTCCTTTTCGCAAAAGAAATAAATATATCATACACAGTATCATATTTGTCAGTACATAATTAATGAGTATAAATCTTCCTTCAAGGGACAACAATTTACCATTCCAACTACTAAGACGTTTTTAAAGTCTTTTCTCAACTATTTTCCATTCAGCATTTGTAAGTTTCCGATAATGAATCCGAATCCACAAATAACGAATAGGAAATTGGCCTTACCCACAACGAAACAACTCCGCATAAAGAGTTTCCTCATCTTGAGCATCACCGAAACAAAACAATTCACTTTTATGAAAATTAATCTTTAGACCCGAAAGCTGCTCGAAGGCCGCCAAAATCAATTTTAGGTTGCGAGCTTTTTCAAGATCATGGTCCATAAAAAAATAGTATCATCGGTATTTTGAAGAATTGATAAACCACCGTCAACAAGATGTGGAATCACTCCTTCAATCTGACCATCATATTTCGCACGTTCAGTCAAGATAGCTAGGATGTCCGCCACAATGTTAAATAACATTGGCGATAGTGGATCCCCTTGGCGCAAGCCATTCCGTGTCCGGAAGTAATGTCCAGTGTCTTTATTTACTCTGATGCCCACATTTCCTCTAGACACGAAATTATTAATCAAAGCACACCACTCAAAAGAAAAACTTTTCATCCTAAGAGTCTGCTGCAGAAAATACTATTTAATCTTATCATAAGCCTTCAGTGCTTGGTCTCGCTTATCCGTGAAACACATGCGCACTAGCACCACGCAAGGCTCCAATCTCCACTGATGTAGGATCGATAGTTGTGCTTACATAATGTATTTTCCTCTCTCTCTCTCTCTTGTGTACTCTCTATATATATACACCCCATGAGGATGAATACAATGTGTGCAGCATTCCAATTGCATGGTAACCTATTTCTGATCCTACTCTCACGCTTCCGCCATAGCCTCTTCAGGCACTGTCGCCGGTGCCACTTCCTCCGCTACCGATGTTGCCCCTATTTCTGCTTCCACCAACTACCTTCCTCTCAAGGCCGTCCTAGGCGCCACGTGGATAAAAAATAATTCACTCATGAGGAAGTATATTTTGTGACCCGGAAGTTGTCTGTGAAGGAAATATGGCATGAGGCAACAATAAAATTGAAGAAAAACCCTAATACAAATGTGGGCGCAGTCGCGCCGGAGGGCGGCATCAGGTGCGCATGCACGCCATAGGGACCCAGATGGGTGCCATAATGGGCCGATGGCGGGGACGCGACATAGGGTGATGGCGGGGACGCGACGTATGTCGATTGCGAGATCGCAACAGGGGCGATCGGCGGAGGTTGGTGTGGAGCGACGGTGGTAGCCATCGCCGGTGTAGATGGGCAGGCATACACCCAGGCCAGGGCTAAGACGCCAAGAATGGGGAGACGGCATCGACGCCGAATGGGAGAATAGCAGGGGTGGCGCGGCGGCGGTGGGATTCAACCAAGGTACGGTGGCGGAAGACATTGGGTCGATCTAGTCTCATACCATGTAAAACCACGTGATTTGGGGTAACTACTCAACACCCTAATACGGATGTGGTATATATAGGGGTACACAAAGGAGGACAATACATATTACAAGACATGTACATAGGCTAATCTTAAATACAGTCTAATAGTAAGATACTTACAATGTGAGACAATATGCCAATATGATTGAATGATGTGCGTGAGTGGGACTGCAGTATGACATGTTATTCGATTTTCAATCTATGTACATGGAGAATATGGATAGAAATTGGAACAGACAGAGCATCACAGACCTGCAATTGCATTGACACTCCTCTGTTCCAAAGCTGCATGAAGAATCCAAAGACTGGATTTATTGAAGCTGCTTCACCATCATGGGTCGGTGCATTTTCATCACATTCACTTCACCTCGTTGGAGCTTTGTGCTTCCTTCTATTGGCACCATGACAGTACCTGATGCCTAGGTCTCTCAGTAGTTCATCTCCTTACCTGAAAGGTTAACTATCCAAAGTAAGCAATAGGTGAATAAACTGCCCGAATCCATGGTGTCCTTGCTGTCTATCTGCACACATGGATCATTAGTAAAAGTACCACCTTGCTACCTCATCAGCAAACAACGTCAGCATCAGGTCAAACTTCCTTCTTTTTCTAGTCAGTAGTATTCATCTTCCCCCTATTCAGCAAATTGCACCAGATGGCCCCTCCACCTTTGCAGCACTATTCAGCAACTACCTAAACGGGGACCTTGTTTAGCACTTTAGTGTCCACAGGATGGCTCTCTAGAACACAGAAACACCTTTTCTCAGTCCAAGCCAAAACGATTCAGTACTTGGTGAGGTCCAGTGTAATAATTACTTAGTTGAGCCCTACCACTATTTTTGCTTTACATGTTGTCTAGAAGGTGAGAGGAAGTAGAGACAGACAGACAGTCCTGAGTTTTACACAACGATCAATCGCCATCCCGAGCCGGCCATTTTGTTCAATTATCCTCCATGAAAGCTTCAACTAGACGGCTCATCTCAGCTACTTGAAGTTCAGAATAGACACACCTGAGTTCACATGACACTTGCAAGGGCTAGCACACTGCACACAGCCGCGCGATCTTTGTTTCTTGTGAGTTTCTAGGATCGGTTTAATGGGCGCCGGCTGCTACGGCCGCAGGAGGCTCTCGGAGCTTCTCGAGGAGCAGCAGGAGCCGTTCCTTCTCCACCACGCCACCACGGAGGCAGCCCCTCTGTGCTGCTCCAAGAACGGCGACGCTACAGGGAGGAGGTCTACGTTGGGCAGGGCCGTGAGGAGGGCGGTGCTTTTCACCGGCTTCTTCTCTTGCACCGCCCGTGAGAGATTTCGCCGGCTACCGCGCGCCAACCACACCGGCCGCAGCCATTGCGACGACGACGATGGTGGGAGGAGGCTCAGCCCGGTGTCCGTTCTGGACGTGCTCCGGTACTCCGACGAGGAATCGCGTTCGTCCCCCACGTTCAGCAACTGTAAGCGCTACTACAGAATTCTCTCTCCGGAAAGCACAACCATGCCACGCACTCACACTCTGCTTCTTGATACAGGGGAGGAGGAGGCGGAGGAGCCATCGTCGACGTCAGGGAGATCTCCGCCATCCGGCTTGCTCGCCGGCGGAGCCACCTCTTCACCCGTCACCCTGCTCATTGCCGACGACAAAACTCGCGCAGGCGCAGCGGTGGAGGCGACGGGGATGAGGAGCGAAGAGGAGCAGAGGATCATTTCTTCTTGGGACAGGATCGCGGGCGACATCGCGAGGGTCCCCGCGCTGGCGGAGCTCGAGCTGTTCTACTCCGGGTCGTCGCCGGGATGGATTTCTCCGCAGCGGTGGCTCGGGCTGGGGGAGGCGTTGCGGCGGGTAGGGGCGAGCATCGAGGCAATGGTCTTCGAGGAGGTCCGTGAGGAGGCTGTGCGCGACATGCTCAGTTTGCATGCTTGAATTTCCATTGTGTTGTGACTACATTTTCTTGCTCGTGACAACTAATCTATTATGAAGTATGCCCAATTTTTTCTGAATGAGGAAACGACATAATATTCAGATTAAAAATATGCCTTTGTTTATATATATAAAGAATATACTTTGTTGATGAAGTAAAAAAGAATTATTCTATTGATGGCCCCGAAAGAAAGTGGATCTGTGAGTGGAGGAACTTGTCGATGTGTCAAATCTAGACATAGAACAGCGGTCGCTGAAACTACAAGCCAGGGAAAGACTACCAGCTGATTCAGCTTGAGCAATTAATTCTTGGCTAACCGTAAAAAATAGCTCTGTTCCATAATATAATACATTTTGCCAAACTAAATTACTTTGACAACTAAAATATATAACTAAAATACACAATTCTATTTCATTGTCAACCTCAATCTTACTTCCGGCCAATCCGTGAACACCAATGTGCTATCCCATTTAATGGTCCTGGTGTGTTGCGGTTGAATAGAAGCACACTTGCATTGTGTCTACATGGTGTAGGTTACCATCTCTCTCCAGTTCTTATTATGTATCCCAAATACTTGACACTGTTGACTCCCACGATGATGCCCCCTCCGACCTGGCTCCTCTTACTCTACTCCCTCCACCCCGCCCCATCATCCATCCGCGTCGGGTATGTGCGACCCATCCACGATATCTCAAGATACCAATGGTGAGTGGAGAGGTCACGGGATTGGTTGCCTTTTCAAAAAATCAAAATGCATGGGTGGTGGGGAGCGGGATCAGATTGGCTTAGATCAAACATCTATAAACTGGACTAAGATCAAAGATTAAAATTCAATGTAGGTGCCACACTAGAAAAGGTGAAAACATAACTCACTTTCTTATATCCACAAGTGCAGGGGACACAAGCCTCACATAAGGAAAATTGTATTGCATGTGCGACGTCCCCTTCATGAAGGCATCATCAAGGTGAAGATCCACACTTCATTCTGCTAACTCTGGGGAAAACCCTAGATCCGTGGATCAGATGATGGTGGCTCCTGCGTCATTTCCCTCTTTGGGACATCATTCTTGGAGTTGTGAATCGGTTAGGGGACCACTAGATGTTTTCGGTGGCGGCTGAGCGGTGTTGCATCTTCCGCATCGACGATGAAGAGTTTTGGCGGCGGGGTGTAGCGAGGTCTTGGTGACAAAAAAAAAAGTGTCAATGAATGCACACAGAGTGGAGGCGTTATCTGGTGTTGTGGTGACATCGACATCACTTGTGGCAAGGGCTATGCGGATCTATGCCCTGAAGATGGACCAGTGGTTTTGATGGTGGTGACGGCTTCTAAAGCGATGGCATGAGGCACGGTAATTAGCTATTGGGTTGGTTGTTGGTGTTTTTAGGGCATGAGGCCCTAATAGCATGTTTCTTTACCCATTGTTGGGTTTGTAGGCATCGAGTGACGGCTTTATGTTTAGTGATGTATGCTTTTGGCATATCTTTATTGAATAAAATCTACATAAAAACGGTACGCATCGATTGATGCAAAGGCTATGACTTCCGCATTTGAAAAAAAAATCTATCCAAACTTGCCCTGAAAAGCTAGAACATAAAAAACCGCTAATGGCATACATACAACCCTCACAAAGTTTAAATTTCTGAAAATTTATGAATGGCCGGGCAATAAAACCAAAAGTACCTAGCTAGCAAAAATTGAAGACGATTATAACGAGATACCTAATATTGAAAAGAATATTGATCAGGATCCTCCTAGTTTCGAGATCTTGGCTCCAGTGGAGACGAGTGATACAAATGGGAAGAAAGCGAGAATAACTATATAACATAGTAACTTTCCTTCTACTGATACAAATAGATAGTATAGCCCCCCTCCTGTCCTAGACTTTTTATAAAATCCCCATGTACAATATGTGAGTTGAGTCGTAATTTTTTCAGAAATTGCTTATATGGCCCGTTCCAACTAATCTACTGTTCAACTGGACCCCCTTTTGACTATTACCGGCCTCATCCCTCAATAAAGTGGAACATAATCAACGTATGGAGGGGTGGGGGTGGGAGTGTTGTGTCAGGACCCACCCGCGTTCCCTAAATATAATACACTTAAGATGTCATATTTGTATACCCTAGAGCATTTTTCTATTATTCCTATGATTTATACAAAGAGAGATAAGTTCACTTTGACCTTATTTACTTTATTTATATTGACCATGTTGGTGCACAAGTTCGGGCATTGTTTTCTACCAGTAAAATTATGCACTAGTGAACTAATCTTGATTTTTATGCCCTCGAGTATTCTCTTAGATTTAACAGAATCAATCCATGCTTTTATGTATCATTTGTCCATTTTTCTCTAGATTTGTCGCATCTTCCAATTCTGGTCAACTCCGTGTGTATTTTAAGTTATCTCTTATGTCCCCAATAATATTTTCTTTGACTCAGTGATATTTTCATGATTAGACCTTATTTTCTCAATTTTACGCACAAGATAGAATCCGGCGAACACATAAAAGGGGAATTTTAAATGCATGATTGGAGTTATGCAACTGTACCCCTTTTCAATTTCAGCTACATGAGGACCACTTTTTACCCTCTAGTTATGCAACTGTGACACTAATTACCCTGCCGAACGAAAATTTGTGTAGATTACCCATTTTAAAAGCTTTGGATCCTTGTTTTCTGACGTGTATTTAATGTGCAAGGTGTTAGGTGATGATCGGGGGTCCAAAAATATCAAGACGATAGTAAGAAATGGAACACCTGGATTAAAGAAGTTTGGACATTATCGTCCATCAGGCCCTCTAATATTTACATATTTTATCGCTCCACATCGACATATCATGTCTAGCCTATCTAACAATAACAATCAAAATGCTAAACTGAGGCTAAATTGTGTTTAACGTCTCCTAGATAAGATATTTTAGTAGAAGTTCCACTACATGTCACAAATGCTCAACAATAGGGTTAAAAGTGGAATTCACTCTTCTATTAATGAAGCCGATAATAACAATCGATGGATTCATCTATGCCAGCCGCAGGCCTCCCTGTTGTTCACATCTGAATTCTTCTAGCTGTGGGACAAAATCCAGAATGTTCACCCCAATGAAACAGACTTCCTGACCTGGAAGTAGATCTCTTCAACGCTGCTTCGGTGTAATTCGCAATATAAGTGCGTCCATTAGGAGTGCAATTCGGATGCCTCAGATCCCTCCCAAGTCTAAGTTCCACACTAGCCTGATGGTTAATGGAAAGTGACTTGTGGGTAACAATGCTATTGCCAACTCTGTAACATTATCCTTGAAATCGTGGCACGTCTGGTGTCCAGATGCAGCTATTCAAGGAAGGTTTGGGAGACGGACTCTTTTGAAGCTAAACACTGGGCCAACGCTCTCTCGTGCATAAGATCTTGCGACCTTGTGGTTTGAGTCTCATCATGGTACTACGTAATGCTAACCTAGTGGATGAGTTGGAAATTGGCTAAGAAAACATTTCAACCTGTATTATTGATTAGCT
This sequence comes from Lolium rigidum, assembly GCF_022539505.1. Classification (NCBI taxonomy): domain Eukaryota; kingdom Viridiplantae; phylum Streptophyta; class Magnoliopsida; order Poales; family Poaceae; genus Lolium; species Lolium rigidum. The sequence goes on along the minus strand of NC_061514.1, from coordinate 5,860,172 downwards.
ATTGTCGACATCCGGATTTTTAAGTCCAGATGCCTATTATGCCATACATCACAATCCCAGGAAGATTATTTTTGCGAGACATAACAGTTGAATATCATAGAGTCATCATTCATTACAACACCATAATAGTCTTACAATAAAAAGGATCACATGATCCACTCTCATTACAACACTTGATCTAATGATCATTACATAACACGTAGCGGAAGCGAAGTTGTAGAAGTCCATCTAATCCACAGGCAACGCTTAACGTTAGGAGAAGCTCCTAGTTGTCATAGACGTCCTGCTGTCCGTCCTCCTGATACTGCTGCTCTTCTTCATAGTCTGGTCATCTGAATAGCCAGGAACACAGCCGTGAGTACTTTCAAGTACTCGCAAACTAATACTAGTGTAAGCACTAACACTTTAGTGAGAGGGTTCTAAGCTCTAAGTTATTTGCATAAAGCCAGTTTTATTTCATAAGCATTTAGTAAACAAAGACTCATCAATTGCCTAACTTAACTCAAGTGGGAACATTAGTGTCATTCCCATAACTCTGTTGTGATTCAAATCAAAGTCACATTTTCAAGTTCAAAACACCAGTCGCATTTGGGAAAAGTTCTGATGACGGAACATTATGGCCTTTCCAACTGTCCATGACCGCGGACGCGGCTATTCGAATAGGTTTACACTCTGCAGAGGTTGCACACTTGTGCCACAACATTTGATTACATCCGTCAGGGATAACCCTGAATAATCATAACTCAGTATGCGGATCATCAACCCTTAACCTTTCACTTATACATCCTATTATAGGCACCTCTCCCCATGAGCTTGGCCTCCCAGTGATAACCAACTGCTATCCTGGAAACTGCACAGGGCTTGGGTAGGACATTCACCTCATTTCGCGTCATTTCTCTTTCAACGGAGGCAGCCTCGGCATAACCTCTATGACGCTTGTTTAGAGGGAACCCATACTAAGACACATAAATTTTCAGCTAAAGCCTTACCCATAATCAGGTATTGTGGGGGTACTCAAGAATTGGAATGGTATCGCATCCAACCCAATCATCAGTTTTTCTCAAATTCACCAAGTCATTCAAGTCACATTCACCTTCAAAATCTTTCAATGAAAGGACTCATCATTCCAAGGTTTTCAAAGTCATTTCAAATCACAAGTTCCCATCTAGAGTAGTCATTTTTAGTTTTAGCACTAGCAACTAGTCATGAGGGGTGCTAATTAGTTTGTATTGCTCTAGGCTAAATTTGATGCTCTTGTACTACTCCACATCTAGACCAAGTGAATCATGAATCAAAAGTAACTTTGGTAATCCAAAATCAAAAGCTTGTAAGGTAAAAACTTGGGATGGGATCATTAAGCATAGAGTAGTGGTAATGGTGCCTTGCTTTTGTAGAGCTTTGCACTAAGGTAGCTTGCAAGAATATTAGCTTACCTTGGTTGGTGTGTACTGATCAAAGTGGTCTTCTTCTTCCTGGAAGTAGACCTCCTCCTCCTGGTACTCCTCGGTACTAGCGTCTAAAAACGGATACGAGGTAAGAATCACCAAACAAGTCTTAAGGCTATACTAAGCACTCAAATGGGTTCACACCAACTATTCTAGCATCACACATTAATCACAAGGGGGTTGGCTTGTGTGTTAAGTAAGACTTGTAAGAGAAAATAATTTCCTCTCATTGAATCTTATTAAGATTTAATTTCCTCAAGTAATAATAAGGTATGAATACATGTTGACTAAGGTCAACACTTCATATCTATTATTTGGGGAAAATGATTTAAATGAGGTACAAAACCTCATGCATCTTTAAATACTACTATGGCAATAATTTAATGTCTCTAAGTAATCCATTATGAGATGCTATAGACCAAGTCAACACCTCATCTTGAATTGCTTAGGACCATGATTTAAATGAGAGGTAACCCCTCATACTATTTAAGAAATAATTTTGGGATAACTTTAAATGGACTAGAATAGCTACATAGCCATTATTTTGCTCTAGTCCATGATCATAGAAACAACTATGTGATATTTTTACATAAACATGTAGAGTATGTTAAATGTGATTTATTAGAGTTGGAATCAACTCAAAATCACTTAGGGTTGATTTTTAATAATTGTTTGAAGTTGCAAAAGGCCCTGCATTGTTATTTTTACCACATTAATTCTAAAACGAGTTTTGGGTTGAGACCAGTGGGGTTGGGTAGAACTTTTCACAAGCTTTCCAACAATACCAAATTCACCAAATTTGGCCAAGTAGATTTTTCGGATTTTACATTTGAAGTTGGAGCCAGTATTGAATTTGAATTAAAACAGAAAAATCGAATTTAAATGTTTGGGCCTGGCGGGAAAGCTTAACGGGCCGAAACGGTTTAAAAACACGAAAGCCAGCCCACCATGCGTCTCGCACGCGTGGGCTGCCTGACGAGGTGGGCTCCACCCGTCAGTGACTCATCAAACGCGAAACGGTAAGTTTATGTCGGAGCCACACGATTAGAACAAGATCCAACGGATCAGGTTCATCGTCGTCGACGGCGAGAGGCGGGTGCACTGGCGGCGCAGGTAGGGGGTAGGGGAGCTCACCGGCACTCTGGCGGTCGTCGGCGAGGTGCGTGGTGGCGTTGTGGTCGACGGCGAGGCTCCAGGTACAAGCGGCAGCTCCGGGGATGGCTCCTAGCTTCTCCTTCTTCCGCGGCGGTGCTACGGGCTCCGATGATGCAATTGGGTGGCTCTGGTGGCTAATGTCGAGGTGGAGATGGTCGAGGAGGGTCAGTGAGAGGAGGGGAAGCTGGCGGTGTGAGGAGTTGAGAGAGGGGAGTTCCCCTTTTATAGCGGCGGAGCGAGGCCGAAGGGGGCGGCTCAGGTCATCCATGGCGACGCGTCTACAGGGGCGCAAAGTGGCTGGCGATGACGCAGGTGGGTCGGCGACGTCACGGCGGTCACGTAGCGCTTGATTGCGGGGAAAACAATGCAGTGACGGGGGCGGGAGCGTGTCGTCTCTGTCGCGGGTACCGGCGAAGGTCGTCGACGAGGTCGTCGTCTACAGGGTTCCCGCGGGCAGGTGAGCGTGTCCTGGCGTCTCCTGGTGGCGTGGCGCTGCTGCAGGCGAGCGGAGAGAGCGAGTGGTGGCGTAGGGCAGTGGGGCGACGTCACGCTCTGGTGCGTGCCCGTGCGCGTCATGGAGTGCGCGGTGCGTCACTGGGCGTCCTCGTCCTGGCGCGTGTGAGGCTCTCCTTCGTCGATGGGCTGCACTGGCGTGTCCAGGGGAGTGAGAGGAGGGTGTTTGACATGGTTGGGCACGGTGGATTGGACCAGAGAGAGGAATGGCATGATGAGGTGCATGTCATGCACGGCATGACATTGTTTTGATGTATTTTGTGCAAACTCGTGTGTCTCTCGTCCTGGCATTGTACAAGGAGAAGATAGGGGTACTAATGATGACATAGGATGGAGGTTAGGGCTAAAACACACTGGATAATGGCATGTATGGAGTTGGCAGGTTTGTGCCCACCAAGTGCTCGATGAAATGGCCGCAAGAAAGAAATTTTCAAATTTTGAAATGAATTTTGGTGGAGTTGATTTGAATAAAGATTGAAGTCTAAAGGTGGTGGTGGGGTGCAAAATGGAGTTGTTTTGCAAAATTTCAAAAAGGGCATAATCTTGAATCTGATTTGAAGTTCCAACTTTGCTTGAGCATAACTTTGAATCTAGCAAGAATTTGCAGGGGTGGTTTTGACCAAAGTTGTTCTCCTTGATGAGGTCTTGGATGAGGTGCAAAGAGTTGGAAATGTTTGGTTTAAGAATATCTAAATACAGAGGCTCAAAGTGGGCGTCATGAAAAAAATGGCAGATTTGACCATTATCTCATGTGAGCTCAAATTGAATTCAAATTTGATTTGATTTGAGTTTCGTTGATTTCAAATGTGTTCTTAAGTGTTTAGAAACATTCCTCAACCAATGGCACAAGCCAAATTGGCCTAGGTTAAAGATTTTCAAAAATGTCCATAAGCCATATGTGAGGGATTTTGTGATTTTCTATTTTCTTTCTTTTCTTCTTCTTTGTTCTTCTTTGTGATCTTCCAAGGATAAAAGGTAGGGTTTGAGTATTATTGGTGAGCACACAAGCAAACATCATCGCAATAACACAAGAATTGGAAAAGAGCACTATGCATGGCACACAAGTTAATAAAAGTTTTTGTTGGTTGTAAATTTTGAATTTGGGGAAACTCCTTCTTCTATTTATTGAAAATTGGGATGTTACAGCTATTAAACGGTAGCAGGCCTGTAGGGCTTTCCCTAGGTCCTGTGTTTTTTTGGTCCTTACATCATTATTTTTGTCGGGTTGTCTCAGTTCTGATACTCTGTTTTTTTAGATAAGTGAGCATAGCCTCAGCCTCTGCATCCAAAGGATGCACACAGCTCTCCGCTTTACTAAATTATTCGCAATATCTTACAAGGAAAATACAAAGATCAACTTGAAGCTTCCTTCCTAGCGACAACTCGCTAAACCTACGATGAAGGCGGTGACCATGAACAAGGCCATACTCCCTGATGGTACACCAACGCACATCATCCAAAAAGAAAAACCCTGAGGGTGTGCCATTGCACACGTTGCAGAGTTCGCAACCGCCATCTATCTCGAACCCATCTCCAAGCGAGATCAACGCATTGACCGTGTCAGGCCTGCCGTCGATGTCACCATGATGCCAGATAGCTCCACCATCCTGCACGGGTCCAGCAGTCCTCGCCCGTCTTCGATACCCCGCAGCTCCACGCCGTTGAGAATCATCGACGACGACGTTATTTTTCGGTCTTTGCCAAAATACAAAAGGAAAATTTGCTACGGACATCGTTATTTTTTTGTCTTTGCCAAAATACACCGCTAAAACGTGTCTAGGTACCATTATAATTGTTCATGGCATGGAACTGGTTTGTCAAGAAAAATAATGCATCGCTGGATAATATTTTATTACGTAACTGTACTAGTAGTGTATCTATTTGTGATTTAGATACCTCCAACCAGCAGTGGTTCTACTTTTGACTAAGATCTCTTTGATCTGTAACTGATTATTCATTTATTCCGTTCATTACCATTGAATCAGCGCTTCAAATTCAGTATGTCCATATACTCACAAGTCACAACCAACACAAACACAGGAAACAATGGAATGTTCCAAGTCTCGGTCAACCTCTGTCCGTGTCAAGTTAACACTGACTGAAAGTCGACAGAGTCATTGTCATGGTAATCAATTTGTCTATCACAGAAGAAGAAAGATGATGCATAGAAAGAAAATACATAATCTGATTCCAGAAGATAGAAAGATGAAGATTGCTGCTGCAAATCAGCTGCAGAACTAACATATTCTGAATCCAGAAGACACAGAGTGTTCTTTCTCTCTCTGGATTAAACTTTCTAGCTCTCCTAATCACAAAGTTCGTCACAAGATTGATCAACCTTAACCAACAGCACGCACTACTACAAACCATACGAAATTAAGAAGAAGATGATGATCGATTAAGAGAGAATCAAATCAATCAAGCATCCCTAGGATCCACCTCAGGGAGCTTAGCCACCCTCACCATGCCCTGCACCACGGCGCCGTCGTCCCTCTTGCAGGACAGACGACCGAGCCCCCACGAGAACCGCCTCTGGCCCTTCTCTTGCTCCCGCACACCGCTCGTCCTCTTCTTCCCGCCGTCGCCGCGGCCGGTGCTCTTGGTGCAGGCCAGGTACGCCGCCAGGAACGGGTCGTCCTCGGGCCGCACGGCGCGGGAGACCCCCCTCGCGGCCGGCCGACCTGGCGGCGGCGGAACAGACAGCAGCCGCGCCGGCGCCTTACTCGGGTTCTCCGGCACGCCGCGCGGTTTCACTGTCGGCTTCGTGGCGGCCGGATCGTTCTCCCATGACAAGAACACTGTGGCTGGCGCCTTCTTGAGGCTCCCCGGCATGCCGCGGCCTTCCATGGCGGGCCCGCCCCGATCGTTCTCCCAAGAGAAAGCCACGGCGGCCGGCGGCAACGCTTCTTCTTCCTGCCCCATGTACGCCCTTCAGCAAGACCAAAGACACCAGCTAGCTAAGCTAGCTAACGAATCAAGAAATTATTGGTGGGCTTCTTGGGATGGAGCAACGGTATCCTACTAGCCTCCCGGTGGTGTGCTTCTTCTTGGCGTGATAGAGACGACGGTAGAAGAAGGTGGTTGGTGTTGAAGAAATGGAGAGGGGAGGGGAGGGGAGAGGGCAAATGGATGGATCATGAATGCATCATGCGTCCATGCATGCCAAACGTGTGCATGGACGAATGGATTTAGTAGTGGAGATTTATGCTCCATGGGCGGTTATGAATTTGACTATAGGATATAATGGATGAGACTATATTAATTGATTGATGGATGGATGGAGGCGAATGGTTTTGTACGTACTTTGTGGCCGTATCCTGTTCTTGTATGCATCTAGAGGAAATTAGAATTGTTAATTTGGGAGCATGAAAAGTCCATGAAGAAAATGTGTACCAAGGCGGGTAAGAGAATTGATTGGTTGATTACTAGTTGGATTTAACAGTAGGGAAAGACATGTTTCTTGGAATAGTTGGATGCTTGACTAGACCATTTACCCGGACTGATTTTTATTACTACATATGTTTTTCAGTATTATTTGCGAACAAAAATATAAATACTCCATCCATTCCACTGAATAAAACATTATCGTTCTACGTATATAAAAAAATATTTGATATTAAGCTGATATCATTAGAAAGCATTTTTCAATGCGATTCTAATAATATCAGTATGTCCTATATAACTGATATATTGTTGTTCAATTTACTCGCTCCAAGTTCACCTTGAAATATGTGCACCCTATTTATAGTACATTAGTACTCTCTCCGTCCTAAAATGTAAGCTGTCTAAGCTTTAGTAAAAATCAACATATTTTAAGTTTGATCAAATTTATATGTAAAAATATAAACATTCACAATGCCAAATCAGTATCAATAGATTCGTCAGAAAGTATAGTTTCTTAAAATATTCATTTAATATTGTAGATATCTATATGTTTTCTTATAAACTTGATTAAACTTAGAAGATGTTTACTTTTGGCTAAACCTTAGACGCCTTACATTTTGTTACCGAGGGAGTACTATAATTACTATACACTGGTATATACATAGCATACATTGGCGGTTGAATTTGCTATGATTTAGGGTAAAATAGGAAGGTGAAGTCTCTGTATAGAACTACAAGACATCTTTCGCAAAAAAAAAACGGTGCTAGGTTACAAAGCAAGAGTCAAAACACACTCCCTGACTTCCAAATGCCCATGTTTTTTACACACTACTACAAGTAATAAAACTAGTAGTAATTCGGTTGGCGACAACTTGGTTGGAGTACGTTGCATGCTTGTTAACGACTGCAAAAGTGCAGATGGACTTCAAAAGTGTTGGCTTCACCATCCATGCATTTACATTAATTTAGCCGCTCTTATGTTTGTATTTATAGTGTGTTTCTTCAACCATTGTTCTGGCAACAATGATTTTGTTTCGCATAAAAAAATGGACCGACCATTGTTTCTAGAACCAAAAGATGGGCTACTTGGATTGGTTTCCATTACAAAATTAGGATATGCATAGACAGATGTGTAGTACTGCTTGGTTACTTACTTCCAATATTCAATCTAAACCATGCAGACCTCAATGCTATTGAAACTCCTCCAGTAATTAAGTTATAACCGAGCTAAGTTCCAAGGCAAGAGTCAAGGCACAGTCCATGACTTGTTAACCATGTGTCCAGGTTTTTGGTATATACAAGCTACCAGTAACGCAGTCATAATAGTTTCATTGGAGACGAGATGGAATCATGGAAATAAGAAACCATATTTCTTTCAAATATGGAACTTCCAGAGAAAATTAAACTATATTGCTTTCAGAATCCATACATGCCCAAGTTGTTTCTTATTGGTTGCTGCCACGCATGCTTCCAAAATAAAAGAAAATCCGTACACATTTTTATGAATTGTTTCTCCACTAACAAGGTGTTAAAGTTCTTTTTAGAACTTGAAGAATCTTGTTTTTCTTCATCTGTGGTTGTGCTACATGTTGGTCAGTGAAGTTAAGCTGTCTATTACATAATATTTTGTTCTCTTCATTCTTCAGTTGCTCAATCAATTACTTGGAAGCAACAAAGAACGCAATATAGAAGAATATAAGTATTGGATACATATTTATACGGTTTGTAGCTATCAGGTGGTTGGTAAATCCTTGTCATGTATTCTAGAGTACATGAGAAACTGCCAAAATGGCAACCGTAAAAGGCATCCAAATGGAAGGGCATGGACCAAATGGACAGCAAAGATGCAAAGTACTAGCAAATGATTAGGAAACTCGTTACTTTTAATCATTTTTAACAAACTAAATAAATTATGGATTAGCATGCAAAAAAACAGCTTACATGCTTCTATACATATCTAAGAGGATATTTTCCGTTATAATTACTTGGGCACTGAAAAGTTCACTTATTTTATCATTGTGCACATGTCTTTGATGCAGGTATATTAGTTGCTGTAAATTAGTCACCGGCTGGCTAATTGTATATGAACAATTCCAACGAAGTGATTAAGATGGCCAGTTCTATTAGATGTAACGAACTTATCATTCTAGTCTCTGAGCTGAGATTACGATGTTGGAAGAAGTTGATTTGGAATGTTGACTTTTCATGTCCAACGGGGACTCTGTCCTCGCGCATCCTCTTAGCCACTGCTTGACATAGGTATACCTTACTGGGCCGTGACTTTGGTATCCCTGGTACGTATTCGGAAGAAGCCCATGAAACCAGAAGACTGGAAACATCTCCCACGTGCCATTAAAGAAGCCCACATAAACATAGCATTGTACAATTACTTGTAAACCGACATGGACTCTGAGAGCTAGCCTCCTATATATAAACTAGAAGGAGTCAGCGGGAGAAGATATCGAATCATTGTTGTAACCCTAAATTTATTCTAGTATTGCGACGACTTTGCCTCATAATCAATATATTGTCAGACCATCTTGTTTGTCTAACCAACCGACAAAACCACTAGCGCACCTTTTTCCCTGAAATCCTAAGTCCATATCCGTGACATTGCTGAGGTTAGCCCTTGTCACTGCTCCACAAGTCGTTGGCGACTACCAACATGAGTGCACATCGACGATACCTCCAGAAAGGTGACGGTGCCCACAAGCACCACCGTCATCGCCCCCCATGAATCCGGGCCTAACATTCACCAACGACATCGCTCCAAAATCTAGGACCAGTCAGCCCACTTGTTCACCACCGCCGTCGGGTCTCACATGCCAAGGATCCCAACCCAGACCCAACAACGTAGCCTCCTAGGGCACTAGATCTAGAACATTGCAGGGAAGACACCCACTAACCTAGGTCACCGACGATGTTGGTAGGAAGCGGGATCCAAACAAACAACTGTTGCGACCTAGATGCCATGCCAGGAGCGTCAGCGTGAAGCTGGAGCACCGTAGGGGGGGACTAGCAGGCACGCCACCGCACTGGCAGGGTCGCCACGCCGCCAGAACCATTGCCAGAAAAAAGACACCATAGCAACCTTGAAGCAGGGCATCTCCAATGGGGCGATGCAAACAGACGCAGAGCGATCGTTTGCGAACGCGCGGACGAAAAATGCGTCTGGAACCAGGCCCAGCAGTCCGACGCATAGTGACTAGGCTGTCCCTGGAGACGCAAAACGCGGCCCAAATATGCGCCTCAGATGTATCTCCGATGATGCTGAGCGGTCACACCGCGTGACCGTTCATCACGTCTGGGCAGACGTTTCGTCGGGCCCGCCTGGCAGCGACCCTGGCCTGATGTGTATTCTCGTCTGCGCCCTGGCTCGTCTGCGCCACATTAATGGCGATGCCTCGCCTGCCGAGCAGCCGCCGCCCACCTCTGCCTATGAAGTTAATGGCGATGCCACGCATGTCGCGCCCCTCGGCTGCCTCCGGCGTATATAAAGAGGAGCGCGCGCTCGGCTGCGCCATCTCATGCCCTCCACACAAACCCTAGCCACCGCACAACCTCGGCCGTAGCGCTACCTCACACATATCCTCCACATTTGCCATGAGCAGCGCCCGGACGCAGTCAGGCTACTGCGTCTCCACCTCCGACTCCACCTCCCCTGGCCGATAGCTCTGACGAGGAGAACGAAGATAGTGCGTCCAATGTCATCGACGCGACCATGGACGCGAAGTTCATGGCTGACACAGAGCAGGAAGCCGAGGAGGAACATCTGGCCCACGCGGCGTTCGACGTGGAGTAGGAATGCCGCAGGGAGGCGGCAGCCTTGTAGGACGAGTCCGATGACGGTGACTTTGAGTGGACTGGAACGGGCCTAGCCTAGAGGAGAAGGTGGCGGAGCAGATGGATTTAGTCGAGTCCTTCGAGTCGCTCAAGAAAGCCGAGGATACGACCAATGAGGCGATGCGGCAGCGGCTGCTGGAGGACGCGGCGTCCCACCAAGCTCTAGCGGCCGAACGAGGGATGGAGCAGCGGGCGTTGATGACCCACAAGTATAGGGGATCGCAGCAGTCTTCGCGGGTAGTAAAACCCAATTTATTGATTCGACACAAGGGGAGACAAAGAATACTTGAAAGCCTTAACAACGGAGTTGTCAATTCAGCTGCACTCGGAAACAGACTTGCTCGCAAGAGTTTATCGAGTAGTAACAGCTTTATAGCAGTAGTGAAATAACGACAGACAGAGTAACAGAGACATCGTAGTGA
>NC_061514.1:5681358-5849310 GCF_022539505.1 Lolium rigidum | reverse complement strand
AACTCAACAATATAACTATCACATAAAGACATTCTTATCCTGAGTCTCATGCATAAAATTATTACTCTCCACATAAGCATAATCAATTTTATTAGTTGTAGTGGGAGCAAATTCAACAAAGTAGCTATCATTATTATTCTCATCATCAAATATAGGAGGCATATTGTAATCATAATCAAATTTATCCTCCATAACAGGCGGTACTAAAAGACTACTATCATTATAATCATCATAAATAGGAGGCAAAGTATCATCAAAGTAAACTTTCTCCTCAATGCTTGGGGGACTAAAAATATCATGCTCATCAAAACCAGACTTCCCCAAGCTTAGAATTTTCCATAGCATTAGCAACAATGGTGTTCAAAGCGTTCATACTAATAACATTCCCATTAGCATGCATATAGAGTTCCATGGGTTTTTAATTTTCGCTTCAAACACATCCATGTCTTAATTCAAGATAAAGTTCATAAGACCAGCATCTTTGTTGTTTTCCATTATGCCTAACTAGTGTAAAACAAGAAACAAAAAGATGCAATTGCGTAGATCTAAAGGAAATAGCTTCGAGAGTACTTACAACGGCGTCATAAAATAGCTTAGTAGCCGAGATCCGGAGTGTGAGTACCTTTTACCTTCCTCCCCGGCAACGGCGCCGTAAAATAGCTTGATGTCTACGGGTGCTTCTATTCTTGTAGACGATGTTGTTGGGCCTCCAAGAGCGAGAGGTTTGTAGAACAACGAGCAAGTTTTCCCTTAAGTGGATCACCCAAGGTTTATCGAACTCGGGGAGGAAGAGGTCAAAGATATCCCTCTCATGCAACCCCGCAACCACAAAGCAAGAAGTCTCTTGTGTCCCCAACACACCTAATAGGTGCACTAGTTCCGGCGAAGAGATAGTGAAATACAAGTGGTATGAATGAATATGAGCAGTAGTACTAAAGCGTAAAAATAGCTTGCCGGCGTGCGCTGATGGTAGTAATATCGCAAAAGTAAACATGCAAGAGAACAAGAAACAAGCAATGATAACAGACATTTAGGAACAAGGCCTAGCACTAGTTCGGCGAAGAGATAGTGAAACACGGGTGGTATAGATGGTGGTAATATTGCAGAAAGTAAAGATGCAGTAAAACAGTAAACAAGCGGCGCCAGAAAATAGCTTGCTGGCGTGGGAAACAATTCTTTGTGGTGGAAACAAGGCCTAGGGATCATACTTTCACTAGTGGACACTCTCAACATTGATCACATAATTAATAAGTTCTCTTCCTTTTGTGGTACATATACTCTTGTTTGATAATGAACACCACTAATTGTGTAGGATTACATGAACTCTCAATGCCGGAGTTAACAAGCTCCACAACATTCGATATTCATGTTTAAGTAACCTTAGAGCATAATAGATCTTTGCAAAATAAACCAAGTACTAACATAGCATGCACACTGTCACCATCACACTACGAAGGAGGCATAGATCACATCAATACTATCATAATGACAATTAACTCCACAATCTACAAGAGATCATGATCATAATCTACGACAAGAACTACACGATGCACACACTTGTCACCATTACACCATGCGGGAGGAATAGACTACTTTAATAACATCACATGAGTAGCACATAGATAAATAGTGATACAAAACACATTGCAATCATAAAGGGATATAAATAAGCACTTCATTATGCCATTTATAACAGTGAATAAGTATTACGTGAAATATAGCCTAAGAGACCCACACGGTGCACACACTTGTCACCTTTACACACGTGGGACAAGGAGTCTCCGGAGATCACATAAGTAAAACCCACTTGACTAGCATAATGACATCTAGATTACAAGCATCATCATATGAATCTCAATCATGTAAGGCAGCTCATGAGATTATTGTATTGAAGTACATAGAGAGAGATTAACCACATAGCTACCGGTACAGCCCCGAGCCTCAATGGAGAACTACTCCCTCCTCATGGGAGCAGCAGCGGTGATGAAGATGGCGGTGGAGATGGCAGCGGTGTCGATGGAGAAGCCTTCCGGGGCACTTCCCGTCCCGGCGGCGTGCCGGAACAGAGACTCCTGTCCCCCAGATCTTGGCTTCGCGATGGCGGCGGCTCTGGAACTTTTCTCGTACCGTGGCTTATTCGTATCGTGTTTTAGGTCAGGGACCTTTATATAGGCGAAGAGGCGGAGTCGGAGGGGGTACGGAGGCTCCACACAATAGGGCGGCGCGGGCCCAGCCCTGGCCGCGCCGGCCACACGTGTGGGCCCCCCAGGGCTCCCCTCTGGCGGCTCTCGGGTGTTCTGGATGCTTCCGGGCAAAATAGGAACCTGGGCGTTGATTTCGTCCAATTCCGAGAATATTTCGTTACTAGGATTTCTGAAACCAAAAACAGCAGAAAACAGCAACTGGCACTTCGGCATCTTGTTAATAGGTTAGTTCCAGAAAATGCACGAATATGACATAAAGTGTGAATAAAACATGTAGATATCATCAATAATGTGGCATGGAACATAAGAAATTATCGATACGTCGGAGACGTATCAGGCGGCAAGGGATCAAAAGAAAAAGGAAGTAGCCAGAAATCAGGGGGTCAAAAAAATCCAAGAAAAGAAAGAAATTTGGTTCATAGAGGATGACAAGCGGGACCCATGATCCTGCATCGTAAACGGCTCGATCGGAGAGCGTTGAACGAGATGGCGCGATCTAGAAAAAAACAATGCTAGAGAGGCTGCCATGTGGGCCCTACATCCCTGGGCGGTGCGGATTTGCGTTGACTCGGCCGGCGAACCCGAGAATTCGCGGTGCACCACATCCCGGGCCACCATACGCGACGTTTTGGCCGCTTTCGTCGGGCTAGGTGGCCTCAAAAACGAGAAAAAAAAAGTTTTGACATGAAGCACGGAGGGACCAAAAATCGTCGGCCATGGTGCACCAGCAACCACGGCGCGACTTCAACTTCGTCGGCCATGGCAACTTTTCTTGTAGTGGATCATGGATATATCATATCCATGTTCTGACAAAAATAAAATATTTTTGAACCCTAACCATTTTTCCCTCTCATGTGGTTTTATTAATAAACCCTCTTCTTGCCTATTCATTTAAACAAAACCCTAATACCAAATTAAACAAAATAAATATTTCAAATGTTTCCCGTTATCAAAATTAAATTCTGTTCTGGGTAGTTTATTTTTAGGTGGTTTCCAAGCCTGTTTTCAAATCAAAGGGGAAATGATTTTTCAAAATAAAACCTAACCCTAGGACTCTCTTTATTTCCTTTTGATTTTCGTTTTCTTCCCCAGAGCAACCCACCATGCCCACGGCTCTTTCTCCTTCCGTCCTAGTACCTCTTCACGAGATCCCCTCCCTCACACGCACATGGCGTGCTCGCTTCCCCCCCACATCGCCATGCTCACCTGCCCACGCGCACCATGGTCCTCCCCTCCTCCATGCCTCTCGCGTGACCTCCTCCTCCTGATAAGACCACCCATCACCTCCTTTCCCCTCGCATCTTTTCCCCATCCTTTCTTCCACATCCAAAATGAGAGGGAGAGAAAAACCACCTATAGGTTTTGTAATCGATCCATAGTCCTGGCCGGCGGGCCCAGTCAGATCCCCTGGTGACATAGGCATCCCCAATGGGCCTGCTGAAGGTGGTACCCGGGGTTTACTGAAGGCCCACAAGTCGAAGGATACAAAGATTAGAAGCCCAATTGGTGTTAAGGAAAGTTAGAATTATATTAGGAAATATAGAAACTTGTAATTCCACGGGACGGGTTAGAAACCCTCCCGGACTCTGTAAACTTGTGTATTATGAATCCCTCGGCTCCGCCTCCTATATAAGGGGGAGTCGAGGGACAAAGAAAGGATCGAATCTATTGTCAACATAAACCTAGTTTTATAATCAGCGAGTACTTTTCGGCTGAAACCTTCGAGATCTACTTGCCCTCTACTTCTAACAAAACCCTAGTCTACAATCTGTAGGCATTGAAAAGTTAATCCCTTGTCAATTGGCGCCGTCTGTGGGAATTAGAGGCTGCAAGGAGCTGATCTCGATGGCACGTTCAAGATCGTCGACTTCATCGGTAGCAAGCAACGCGATGGATCGAGGTAAACAGGTCAAAACTGATCTAGTCGATTTTATTCCTCACCCGCCCTCCCGTTTGGATGCATGTGCATGTCTGGAGGAGCCCATCTTGATGACTTTCGGAGAATTCCGATTCGGCGTCGACAAGGAAGGATCTTATCGCCTCGAAGTTCCGGTCTTGTCGGAATTATCAGCGACCGATTTCGACTTTTCGTCAAGTGATGAAGAGCTTTCGTCGCCATGCTTCATCAACACCAATGCAAGCGAAAAGCTCGCCAAGATCTTCAGCGAGATGTCCTTCGAGTCATCTGCGGACTCTGATATAAGCAGCGATTCAGACAGCATCGACAGCTTCAACCTCATCGATAGATCTGCTGTCATTGGAAAGGTCTTCACCAATCTCTATGATGGTGTCACCAATCCCGACAAAAATCAAAATTCAATATATCATCAAGTCTACGCAATTGAAGAAACAAACCGAGCAGAGCCGGAGACGTCAGAGGCTTTCGACGATCTGGGAAATCCATATGTTGATCCCGCTGATCTCAGAAGAGGTCTAGGCACTAAATATGTCGGGACCACCCCACGTCTAAGAGTTCAGCTCCCGCAGCAAGCGTGGGATAGAGCCGCAAAAGCCATGGATGGTTCAGAGCCAATGACCACGACTGCTACAGCAGAATAATTGCAAGCTTATCAATACACACTCGCCCGCGTAAGCAGAGAGTTAGAAAAACGGACAGCTGAGCTGGACAGAAGAAAGGAGGCAGCCTCTGCGTCAAGCAGGCGCCGGGCAGATTTAAGTCGACAATCAGGAAGTTCGGGAGATAGTCACAGAGAAGCTCGAAGGCGAGCGAGATCTCGGCTGCAAAATATACCTGAGTCAGAGAGGGAAAATCTAGTTCAAAACCTCGACATGTCTTTTATGACAATTGACACAAGGGGAAACATTATCCCAAAAACACCGAAAGCTGGGTACATGGAAACACAGGCTTACATCCTTGCATCTAGGCCACCTCCTGGGGATCCGAGAGAAGCATTGTATAACATGGCAATGGCAGGAGTTGGATTCATGGGAACAGCATTCGCAGCTACACCTCCCGAAGGAACTGCAAGGCAAAATAGTCCACGACCCACCACAGCAGTGCAAGATCCACCAAGAGCAAGTGGAGCAAGGGATACAGCGGCTCAAGCAAGGGGGGATAGAGCGCGACAAGAAAGAAGGGAACATCGGTAGTCACCAGAAGTTGCCGATGAAGATATGTGTGGGCTCCCATGCTTTACGAGACGAGTTCGAAAAACTCGAGTCTCGTCAGGGTTTAAGCTACCCGAAAATTTCAAGAAATTCGACGGCCTACAGGATCCCGAAGATTGGCTCGTTGATTATCTCGAGATGGTGAAGTTGATAGGCGGAACCAGGGCAACAGCCATGCAGAGCATCCAAGTACACTTGAGTGGAGCCGCGCGATCTTGGATAAAGAAACTTCCCCCAGGTTCCATCGATAGCTGGGATAGTTTTGAGGATATCTTCGTGAAGAATTTCCGATCCACCTGCAAGAAACCCGCGTCATTAGAAGAGCTAAGGGCGTGTAGACAGAAACACGATGAATCAATGAGAAAATATATACAGAGGTGGAATATTATCAAAAACTCGGCATAGGACATATCTGACGAGAGGGCAATAGGCGCGTTCGTGGCAGGAATTCGACGAGGAGATTTCGTCGAAGACCTAGGGAGAACCAACCCTAAAACAATATCATCACTGATGGAAATAGCAAACAGATGGGCAGATGGAGAAGATGTTATACACAACAAGCGACATAGGTCGCCAGAGGAGGACCGCAGTCGAAATTTTCAAAATAGACGACGATTATCTCGACAGTTCTATAGTAATGATGCTCCTGGCCACATATCAGCTGGTTTCCGAGGAAACTCTGGAGGAAACAGTAGAGATGATTATCAAAGAAGTAACGAGCAACAAGGCGACAACAGAGGTGATTTCCGTAGTAACAGGCAAAATAGTGGACCAAGGTTTTAGAGACCATATGTGTCTCCCAAGGATATGATGAATGGGTCATGTCAGATGCATTTTTATCTCGACAATAATGGGAAGAGGAAGTCAGGACACCTCCAGAAAGATTGTGGCAATTTTCAAGCAATGTTGCGGGCCGCAGGGATAGCCAATGCTCAAGCAATGAATAGAAACCCCCAGGGGCTAAGGAGCGAGATCCACCTCCCACCTCCTCCTGCAATTACGGACGAAAATCGGCACCAGCTCAGAATAGCGGCAGCACCACACCCACCTCCATATGTTGACCCTAACTCCAATGGTGCGGTCTCGATGATTCAGAAAGCTAGGCCATCTAATAGGGTGCAGAAAGTAATCTCGCGGCAAGTGTTCATGGCAGAGAAGATGCCTCCACCAACAGTCGAGTACCTAAATTGGTCGGGACAGGACATTGGCTTCACAATTGCGGATCACCCGCAGCAAGTTCCTCGACCAGGGCAATCTGCACTTATCTTACCCGCAGTCATTGCTGGTTTTGACGTGTCGAGAGTCTTTATAGATGGCGGCAGCAGCTTAAACCTTATGTATGCAGATACATTAAGGAAGATGAACATATCCCTGGCAAATCTAAAACCAACTGACACACGTTTCCACGGAATCACGCCAGAGAAGCCGAGCTATCCGTTGGGGAAGATCAATCTCGACGTTCAGTTTGGGACCCGAGAAAACTACATGATAGAGAAGCTGGAGTTTGAAGTTGTGGATTTCCCGTCGCAATATCACGCCTTGTTGGGACGACCAACATATGCCAGGTTTATGGCGGTACCACATTACACGTACCTGTTGTGGAGGTTGCCTGGACCTAAGGGACCAATTACAGTCAAGGGAAGTTTTGCGCTAGCTGATAAATGCGACAAGGTTTTTCATCGACTGTCGGAAACTTTCGGGATGCAAGCAGAATACATGGCGTCAAGGCTCACAACTGACTATGATGTGTTGCCAGATACAGGAAGGCCACTCAGGGAACCAACCTTCAACACTGCTAAGGATTCAAAAGAGGTGCAGATCCACCCGACGGACCCAAAGAAAATGACGTCCATTGCAACAAACATGGACCTCGCATAGGAAAGCGCTTGTCGAGTTCCTCCGTGAGCACTGGAAAATCTTCGCATGGTGTCCAGCTGACATGCCAGGAGTACCCAGGGAACTTGCCGAGCACCACCTAAACTTGGATCCAATAGCGACACCAATCAAACAACCTTTGCGGCGTTTTTGGGAACCAAACCGCAAAGCTATGCTGTCAGAAATTGATCGACTCAGAGAAGCTGGTTTTATTAAGGAGATATCTACAGAAGTCACATGGGTAGCTAACCCAGTGATGGTGCCAAAGAAAAACACGAAAGTCCTTCGCATGTGTGTCGACTTTACGTGTCTCAACAAACACTGTCCAAAGGATCACTTTCCCCTCCCAAGGATCGATCAAATCATCGACTCCACGGCAGGATGTGAACGTCTTTCCTTCCTGGACGCATATTCTGGTTATAACCAGATCAGATTAAAAGAAGACGATGAAGCCAAGACAGCGTTCATAACACCTTATGGCGTGTTCTGCTATAGAACAATGCCTTTTGGTCTAAAAAACGCGGGAGCAACATATCAGCGGATGATGCAGAAGTGCCTTGCAACACAGATTGGTAAAAATGTACAAGTTTACATTGACGATGTCGTCATAACATCAAAAAAGGGGACAACGCTGATCGAGGATTTGAAAGAAACTTTCTACAACCTTGACAAGTTCTGCCTTAAGTTAAACCCGACAAAGTGCTCCTTTGGTGTTCCTGCGGGAGAACTTCTCGGGTTCCTAGTATCAGCAAGAGGGATCGAGGCCAATCCAGAGAAAATCCAAGCCATCGTAACGATGAGGAAGCCGACAAAGTTGAAAGAAATACAACAGTTGACGGGGCGAGTCGCAGCTTTAAGTAGATTTGTCGCCAGGCTAGGAGAAAAGGTACTGCCGTTCTACGCATTGATCAAACAAGGAGAGAAGTTTCAGTGGAACAAGGAAGCAGATAGAGCTTTCGAGAATCTCAAGCACACAATTTCGACACCACCAATCTTGGTGGCGCCCAAGGAGAAGGAACCCCTCCTGCTATATATTGCAGCCACACCTCAGGTGGTCAGCACGGCTCTCGTAGTCGAAAGGGAAGAAGAAGGAAAATTGCATGGAGTACAGAGGCCAGTATATTTCATTAGTGAAGTATTATCGCCTTCAAAACAGCGGTACCCGCAGTACCAGAAGCTGGCATATGGAGTGTTTACAACAGCAAGAAAGTTGCGACACTATTTTTCGGCGCACCCGATAATAGTGGTCAACGAGGCTCCTCTATCAAATATATTAAACAATCCAGAAGCTACGGGTCGTGTCTCCCTTTGGGGAATAGAGCTTTCCCCTCGGGACATCACGTATGAAAAAAGAAAAGCAATAAAGTCGCAAATCCTACCAGACTTCATCGCAGAATGGATGGAGCTACAAAATACAGGACCCCCAGATTTATCGAGAACCTGGACTATGAACTTTGATGGGTCCAAAATGTTAGAGGGCGCTGGAGCAGGCGTGATACTTATATCACCTGAAGGCGACAAATTAAAGTATGTCTTACGGATGATGTTCCCAAACGCGTCTAACAATGAGGCAGAATATGAAGCTCTCATACACGGGATGAAGATGGCAAAGGCTTGTGGTGCAACCCGACTGAAAATCTTTGGCGACTCACAATTGGTGGCTCAGCAGGTCATGAATCAATGTGATGCAGTCAATGAAAGTATGATAGCATACAAGGAGATGTATAACGAGCTAGAAAAACTGTTTGATGGATGCGAGGTAAATCACATCAGCAGGTTGAGCAACGATGAAGCCGATGTTCTTGCAAACATCGGGTCGCAGTGTCTCGCGATTCCACCTGGCGTGTTTTGGGAAAAAAATAGCCGAGAGATCTACAAAGCCGATGAAACCAAAGAAGAAGGAGAAGGACGAGAAACCCTCGGGGGCTACGAAAGAAACACTGGAAGAGGAAGAGGAACAGAAGCTAGTAATAATGGTGCAAATCCCATGGATGCAGACGTACATATCGTACATCTTAAGGAAAACAATACCCGACGATCCAATAGAAGCAAGGCGAGTAATCAGACGTTCTAAAGCCTTTACTGTGGTCAAAGGGGAGTTGTACAAGCGAAGTATTTCGGGTGTACTACAAAGGTGCGTCACACCCGAAGAAGGAAGGATAATCCTGAAAGATGTACACGAAGGAATATGCGGTCATCACGCAAGCAGTCGAGCTATCGCGGCCAAGGTTTTCAGAGCAGGATTTTATTGGTTGACAGCAATCAAGGACGCGAAGGAAATAGTGCGAACTTGCGACGCGTGCCAAAGATTTGCCGCAAAGCCTCATTCTCCGGCAGCAGAGCTAATGCCAATACCGCTATCTTGGCCCTTTGCTCAATGGGGACTTGATATGGTAGGAAAATTGCACAAGGACTCGCCAGGTGGATACGAGTATATGCTCGTCGCTGTCGACAAATTCACCAAGTGGATAGAAGCGAAGCCGATAAATTCACCAGATGGAGCATCAGCAATCAAGTTTGTGAAAAGCATTGTCTTTTGATTTGGAGTCCCTCATAGCATCGTCACGGACAATGGTAGTAATTTCACATCCAAGGAGTTCAAAGCATACTATGCAGAAGTGGGCATCAAATTGAGTTTCGCATCAGTCGCACACCCGCAGACCAACGGTCAAGTCGAGAAAGCCAACGGTATCATCTGCAATGGTATAAAGAAGCGCTTGTTAGGACCATTGGAAAAAGCTCGACATACTTGGCCAGAGGAGCTGCCGAGTGTGTCATGGAGTATCCGAACAACACCAAATACGGCGACATAGGAGACTCCGTTTTTTCTGGTCAACGGAGCTGAAGCAGTACTGCCGATAGAAATAGAGCACGATTCTCCAAGAGTCACAGAATACGATGAAGAAACTTCCAGAAGAGCTTTGGAGGATGATGTCGACACACTCGATAAGGGTCGAGACGAAGTGTTATCACGGGTCGCTAAGTACCAGCAAGATCTGAAAAATTACCACAGTCGACGGTTTCGACCACGATCTTTCCAGGTTGGAGACTTGGTTTTACGACTAAATCAAAAAAGCCATGAAAAACTCGAGTCACCGTGGCGTGGCCCTTACATCGTCACAGAAGTAATTGAAGGAGGAGCATACAGGATAAAGGACAAGAAGTCAGGAGTTGCCGAGCCAAATCCTTGGAACGTGGCACAACTCAGGCGTTTTTACGCCTAGAATCGAAAATATAGTCCTCCTTGTAAAAACTACAATGTACTGAAACGCCCGCGAGTTTTCAGACGCACTCTTTTCCTTTTTCGGGGCACCGAGTGGGGCCGGAAAAGGTTTTTAATGAGGCGGACTCACGGTGCTGCAATATAATAAAGATAGTGGAAATATACATCCTTTTTTCGCTTGGCTCGGGGGCGTATACCCAGAAGAAAAAATACATATATATATTGTTGACAAGCACAACGCCTTGGTGCGAAGCACCTCGCAAAGTAAAAATACAGATACAAAATAGTGATCAAACAAAAGATTCAGGAGTTAATACCCGCAAATATAGCACATTCAATATACTTTATTATGTTTTGGTTCAACCTCGCTCGCACAATAGAGAAAATCGCTAACGAAACACTCGGGGGCTTGATGAGAAAAAGTAAAGAAAAATTTATCTAAAGTGGCTTTACAATATAGATTGTATTTGCAACATACAAGCTAAAACTATCAAGAAAAGTTCGACAAGCAAGCAATCTTCAATTGACGCCTAGTATATCATCTATGTTTATTCGTGCAGCACGAGTACTATGTTCAGCATAGCTGCCCTTCTCGAAGAATTCAGCGTCCATCCGAAGAAGTTCATCCATCATATCTTCGGCTACAGGGGTCACAACATCATCAATTTTGCCGACTTCCCTACCCCTTTTCGACATCTTGGACAGGCACTTGGGAACAATCTCACTCATGTCTAACTTTGGATAGCAGATTTGTATCATCATCATAGCAAATCTAGCTCCAGCAGATAATTGGGCCCGCACAAAGCCATAAATTCGAGGGGCGCCCCGAAATTTCTCCATCAAAGCAGGAAGGGTTTCCGACATCTTGTTGCGCGGTAACATAGTACTGTAAACTAAAGATAAGGTCCTTGTGCAGAAGCCAAGAAAATCGCGGACCTGACTCGCGCGATCTTGAAACCGGACTATTTGTCGGGTCCGCTCAGGTGTTGCCCAGAAGAGAGTTCCACGGTCCAGCACCATGTTAACAAGAAAATTTGATCTTGCCTCCACACGCTGATCTTCGGCAGCAGCGTCTAAGAAAGGACCTATGTGATGATAGCATACCAGTTAGCAAAAGAACACATGAACAGCGGAAGATGTTGCGAGTCGAAGAAACTTACCCGCCATATCCATACTTGCATCTTTTAGTAATTCAAGCATGAAATTCTCTCGGGCTGTAGCTTGCGTAGCTTCAGCAACAGCAGCTTCTTTGGCAGCGTAGCTTCTTAAGCTTGCCGACGTGCAATTTGTTCCCCTTCAGTTGCTTTTCGAGACTGTTCCATCACCAAGAGCACTTGTTTCTTCATGGACTGAAGTTGCTGACGAAGATCTTCCAATTCTTGTGATGGACCCACACCCGAGAAATTTTCAACGAATTCATCATGAAGTGGCATTTTCTTCGAGAAGGATGAGGCAGGTAAAACATCGGAAGGACAACGAGTTGAGGTGTAGTTGTCAAAAATCAACTGAAAACAAAAGTTTCGACATCAATCATCAAGTAAAAGATAGATCTTCATTGATTTTCAAAGTGACTACATGGATATTACACAAGGAAGGACCCTAATGAACTGTTAAGCTACGATGTCGCCACGACTACTATAGCGACATCATCAAAAGAAAAGAAACACAAAAGAAGACAAGATGGTCTACTTGACCTCCGGCTTCGATGAACTGGGAGCAGGAGCTGGCTTGTATCCGAGGTAGGCAAGGATTTTCTTCGAGTTTGGCTTGCCAGCCTTAATCAAAGATTGCCACCTCTTCGTTTCCATCTCCTCCATGTTGCCAACTCTCGCCCAGTCAACTTCTTGTTGGCTGTCAGCAACCAAGGCAATTGTACCTTCGACACCAACTTTCAACCCTTCTTGGCAAAGTTGGAGTCCATGGTCTTCTTGAGAATTGAAGCACTTGGCGAGAGCGGTAAACGTCGTGGCTTCAGCAAGACCTTCACGCGCCTCATCTCCATGAATCTCGAGAAGAGATAGTGCATCGAGAAGAGTGTCACCTTCAGGACTCTCCAGTTCATAATCTTGTAGCGTTTTCCCTGAATGAGTAAAAGAAGTTTGTCAAGGAAAAGCAAGCAAGGATAAACAAAAGGATCCGAAGAAACAAGTGGAAACTTCAGCATTTACTGACAAAACTTTGACTTTGCGACTCCAGGCGAGTAAGAATTTCCTTCTCGCGCGCAGACTGCTGAGCTATGTTGTCGCTCAAAGAAGTTTCCGCGTCATGGAGCCTTTTTCGAAGACCTTCGACAGCGGCAGCATCTGCTTCAGCCTTCTTGCGAGCTTTTTCGCTTTGCTCTAACTTCACAGCAAGAGCGTCAGCGCGTTTGTTGGATTCCGTAAGAGTTTCTGCCATAATAGAAGACAAGTGAAACATTGTGGCAAAAAAATGGCGACGGACTATACTCGCTAAGGAAAGATAGACAAGGAAAAAAGGGGGGCACCTTCAAGTTTTGCGGCATAGTCACGGTACCCGACAAATTGGGTACCGAAGCGGATAAGCTCCTTCATGAAAGGCTGAAGAGAAGACCATAAAAAAAGGATCAATATAGGAAGCGAACAGTTCGACATCACCAAGAAAATAAAAGAGAGGGAAGTTCAAAGCATTGAAATCAGTACAGGGAAAAGAAACAACTTACTTCTTCCATTAAAGGAGTCGTGGAACAACCAATTAACATGGTAGGTTCCTTGGCTGGATCCACCCTAGCCCTCTTTGGCGAAGAAGCTCGGGGGCTTGCAATGGGAGTTGGATGCTCTCTGTCCTGTTGATGAGGCGAAGTTTCGTCTCCATCAGGTTGAGCTTCAGAAACAACTAAAGTACGAGACATACTCGTTGGAGCAGTCGCGTCAATAGGTGGAATCTCATCCTCGTCGCCACTTCAATAAACAGGGCGACAAAAATAAGCAACAAATATAGACAAAACATCGAGAACAAACAACAAAAGAGCAACAGGAACTTACGAGCTGACAAGAGCATCTTCATAAGGATCAAAAGTTTTCTTCCCCGCATTGGGAATAACTTCTTCGGCACGGGATGCGCCGGCTTTGGAGGTGCCGGAATCGACAACCTCATCCCTCTTCCTTTTGTTCGTTGGAGAAGCAGCTGAAGGAGGAGAATGTGTCGATGAAGTTGCCTCGGCCTCGGCATCCTTTTTAGAGGATGCCGCGGATCTTCGAGAACCCGCGGTTTCACTCTCAAGGCGAGAAGCACCCTGGTTGTCATCAGTGACAACAGTTCGTTCGTCGACTTCTCCACCTTCAGGAAGAGGAGGAAGAGAAGATAGAACAGGGTGGTTCTGCAAAAATCAAGAAGTGTCGACCAAACAGTTAGGCAAAAAACGCTGGCAAGATAGTAGTCAAGAGAAAAATTGAAAAGACAAGATAGTAGTAAAAGAGGAACATTACCTCGGGAAGGGCGTTGTTGCCACTATATGGCTTAACGCTGCAAGAAGAGGGAATGGTATCTCTCTTATTGAGCGATGAAATTCTTCGGATCAGTTTCTCCAAATCCTTCAACTGAAGGTCAGGGGAGAGCCTATTGATATCTTCTTCACCAGCATACATCCAAAGGGGATTTTTGCGAGCCTGCAAAGGCTGCACTCTAATCCTAAGAAAGTAAGCTATGGTCTGGATACCCGACAATTCCTTGCCACGGGTGTTCTGGAGCTCATGGATGCGAGTCATCAGCGCCTCTGTCGCCGATTTCTCTTCCTCCGTGGCTTCAGCGTCCCAGGAACGACGGCGAAGAATCTTGGCCCCTCCGTCGAAAGGAGCAATATTGTATTCCATTGGGCCGGAGCTCTCTTCGCGCACATAGAGCCATCTTTTCCGCCACCCCTGGACGGAGTCGGGGAATTTGACGTCGAAATATTCGACGTCAGAACGAACGCAGATGACAACACCGCCGATGTTATAGGCGACGTTGTGGGAGCCATTGCGGCGGAGACAGAAAATGCGTTTCCACAGAGTCCAATTAGGTTGGACTCCGAGGAAGCATTCACGGAGGGTGATAAAAATCGAGATGTGGAGGATGGAGTTGGGCGTCAGCTGATGTAGGTGCAACCCGTAGACAAAGAGGAGACCACGAAGGAACTCGTGGATTGGGGGAGAAAGACCGCAAATGAGATGGTCAACGAAACTGACCCCGTACTCGATTGGAAGCGATGGATAGCTTTCCTACTTGGGGAAGCGCAGGGCGTTCTCTTTCTTCGTGAACCCGAGCTTCTTCAACAGGTTCATGTCCTGGTGGAGATCTTTGATCTCTCCCACTCCAGATCTTCAGCGGCCATCTGGGACTCGGGTGTGCTGTGCCTGGTGAGCCGCGCGCGCGGTGGCATTAACGAAGGTGGAGGAGAAAAACACAGGCGTGGTGGAGCTCAAGAACTGTAGGGCGCAATGGAGGATTTTAACAGAGGAGAGCAGAGCAGCGGCGCGAGTAAAAGTATGGACGGAGGAAGACGATGACCTTAAGTACAGGTGCGGTGAACCGGCGCACCGTTGGATGGAGAACATGTGAGATAGATGGTGTACGCGTGGACAAGGGGTAAAAGCGCAATTTTACTGAGAAAGGAAGGGACAGGCGCTACAGTGCGTGCGTCAGTAAAAGCGGAGGACGTGTGTCCCCCACTTATACGACGTGTCAAACAAATAAGGGTTTTGGGCCCACAAGACAGAGAGGGAGCGTTATTCGCACCTTCCCAATACAAGAAGACGTGGCCAACGTCAGCAATGATATCATGTTACTAATGGAAAAAACATCGGCAGAGGAGATGCGAAAAATGGCGACAAGAAAGAAAAGTTGATAATTTTGAGAGCTTTTGATCAAATACAAGTTTTTGATCAAATGCTCGGGGGCTACTTTGGAAAAAAGGAAAGTTCGAGTATGCCAAAATAGAAATGGCGAGAGCCTATGACCAAATGCAAGCATTTGTTCATAGCCTTGGGGGCTACTCCCATCGGGAGCGCTGGTCGCGCACCCGATAGATGTGAAAAGCTCGAGAAGGAATAACAATATAGCGACAGAAGATATTAATTTGTTGAGCCTACAACCAAGCACAAGTCCTTGATTGTAGCCTCGGGGGCTACTCCCATCGGGAACGCTGTTCGCGTGCCCGATGAAATTACACAAAAATATAGAGAAAGGAAAAAGAAATGAGTATATTTCGAGTTATACAAATAACTCTACATATACTCCCATCGGGAAGGCAAAGTAAGTCATCCGTAATATGACTCAATAAAATGTGCTATTGCAACAGCCGAAAAGCACTCGACAATATATTCTCAGAGCGCTAAAAGTCGCGAATAATCTCTGAATGCCGCAAAACTTTGCGAAGGTAAGACCCCAGATCCGTTCTGAGCGGCGTGGCACCGTCTCTGACGGCGGTTTGCTACTTTTTTCCGTATCAACAGATACGAAGAAAAATCCTAACGGACGCGTTAGGTACCCGATAAAATATGACTGGGACTCGACAGAATGGTAAGACCTTAAGCGGCACATGTCGAAGTTTACACCAGTATCCCGAGATCATGTCCAGGGAAGTGATCTTGAAGTAGGTTTTTGCGGATTGCCACTAGAGCAGTTAACTAGTACCTGATCCGTCAGATGAACTAGCCCCAACTACCATTATCCCTGTACAATATAGTATTTGCGTATCCAAAAGATGTGCGATAAATTCGACAAGATTATTGAATGATTAAAGTTGGAGATTTTTCCTGATTCTCCGATTCAAGCAAAATCTCGGGGGCTACTGACATAGGCATCCCCAATGGGCCTGCTGAAGGTGGTACCCGGGGTTTACTGAAGGCCCACAATTCGAAGGATACAAAAATTAGAAGCCCAATTGGTGTTAAGGAAAGTTAGAATTGTATTAGGAAATATAGAAACTTGTAATTCCACGGGACGGGTTAGAAACCCTCCCGGACTCTGCAAACTTGTGTATTACGAATCCCTCGGCTCCGCCTCCTATATAAGGGGAAGTCGAGGGACAAAGAAAGGATCGAATCTATTGTCAACATAACCCTAGTTTTATAATCAGCGAGTACTTTTCGGCTGAAACCTTCGAGATCTACTTGCCCTCTACTTCTAACAAAACCCTAGTCTACAATCTGTAGGCATTGACAAGTTAATCCCTTGTCACCTGGACCGCGTGTCAACCCATGTGTCTAGCTCTTGCTCAGTATAAAAACTCTTTTTTCCTTTCTCTGTTTTCTGAAAAATGGCAGAAAATGTGTAGATCCTATATAAATCATATCTTACAAACCGTAACTCGAAGTAAAAAATTTTGCTATATGAAAATTGATTAGAAAAATCTAATGAACATTAATATGCCATCCATACACCTGTTTGCATCTCGCATCATCTCGTGTCATGATAGTTGTGCATGTTTACCTAATAGAGCATTCGGAGTATTTCGAATTCCGACTAGGGTTTCCCCGTTCGCTTGATATTGAAGTAGCTCACTCTTTCCATGTATATGGGTTGCTAATAAACATTTAATGTTGCCGATAGAAAAATAATTTGAACCTAATAATTGTGTATCAGGATTCCGATTCCGATTAAATTGGATAACCCGCATTGCATCGTCGTATCCATGCCATGCACATCAAATTGAGCATGCTTATTTTTGTGCCGTTGCAATAAGATTTGCATTCGTTGGTTGTTTCCACATTTGCTTCTTCTCGGATAGGATCACGAAGTGGTGATGTGAGATATGACAAGTTTTCCGGCAGTTCCTCTGAAGTTTTTCACAAGCAGGCCCTCTCTCTTCACCTATTTTGCATTTTTCTCTCCCTCTTATTGCTACCTTTATGTTGCGACTCTGTATCGAGTCATGTGTCCTATTTCACTTGTTTCCCTAATGAGCTGTGTTACCCTTCCATTACCCTCACCCATTATTTGTTGTTTGCAAGCCTTGCGATTCCTAGGCGTGTTTAGGGTTCTGTTGTTTATCTCGATATCTAATCAGGATATGTTGGGGTTGTTACATTTTTCACTTTATGGATAATTTTGGTGAAGTTAATCATGATAATTGTTGCAAGTAAAATTTTATGTGGGATATAACTTAATGTAGAGGCATCGATGGACGACACCTTTGTGAACCACTTGTGTCCCTTAGGACCCCGAGTTCTTGTTATCTCTTCCGAGATTGAGGTCTCTACATGTACGTGGGGGAGTGGGACCCCCTTCACCCACCAACTTTCCTCGAGTCTGTTTATTGGGAGCCACAACCTTGGTTTTATTTTCTCATATGCACGATTTACTTCATGTTGCCTTCAGGTGTTTATATATGTACTATACGATTAGCGAAAGCAAGTTGTTCACACTCAGCTTAGCCGTTGACACAAACCTCCGGGTCCGTATCGGAGTATGTCGACCTTCATCACGGGTAGCTAACTGGGGTGGCTCCCCTTAAACTTGCTTGCATCATTGGGAACGGTTTTATTGTGAGACTCCGCATTTATAAAGAGGGTTTGAGAATGCGTATGGTTACATTTGGGCAACCCCTGCAGGGTGTACCTCTTATCGGTAAGCTGTGTCCGCGGTTATGGACGACTTGGAGCACATATGACTTTTTTTTGCGGGTAAAACCAGATCTTCATTAAACAGTAGGGATTACAAAAGATTCAGCTTCCAGAGCCTGAATGACAACATCAGGTCCGGAACCCAGCCAAACCTCAGTTCTATGTTCTTCCCTCGCCCAATTGGCGAGAGTGTGGCTAACCCTAACTTGCTCTCGATCCACTTTTACAAACTTGCAAACTCTAACACCACTAGCTAGTGACTTAATTTCAGAAACCATATGCGTATAAAGAGACCGATCTTGAGATTTCTCTAGAACAACAGATACTAATTGTGAACAATCAGATTCGATAATGATATGACTTGATCATAGAACAACTTACACCTTTATATTATTGCTAATAAGCTGTATAGTAATATAGCATTACTACATCCAATATCTAATAAAAAATCAACCATGAATTGAGTGCCTTTTACATTGCTTCTTTTCTATGAGTTAAGAGGATATGTGTATTTGGCTTGGTTATGCTTATTGTAGTATATAGTTGGTCCCTTTATGCGCTCTCTTACCTTATCTGAGTAGATGGGAGTTGTAGCGTGTCTTTATTGGGTTTTAGTGCAAGTTCTGTTGTCGCTAAACCAACCATATATCCGGGCAATATATTGCCCCTGGTGAGCATAGCTGTTTCTAGTCTCGCTTGGTACGTGCCTTGGTACTTACCCTCTGCTTCTCCATCTTTTATCTCCTCCTTCTCTTTGTTGGCAACCCTTGGTCTGACTTTTGACATGTATGAGATAACAACGTTAGCAAGGTTACCCTACCGGCTTGGCCTGGGCAGGGTTATGGATGCCACTGGTTATCTTTGGGACTCTTAGTCCCTTTTGTATCTTGTCCATACTCGGACGTCTTATTTACTTTATTTGTTATTTGGTTCTTTGTATTACATATTTGTATTCTTGACTCGTTGGAGTCGTTGTTGTAATATATGTTTCTTGTAGGCTCTATTATAAACCTGTTGTAATGTAACTACTTGTGGTAATTCCTATTGCATCACGTGTGTGCTTTGACGCGCACGTCATGCATGATGGCGTCTCCAAATCGATATCGTGCGGATCGCTTGGATCCTCATGGTACCGGTTCGGGGGCGTCACACCCGTGGCTGGTTGGGGTCATATCTAGAAGCAGAATAATAAACGGTGTGCAATACGTAGATTTCTGGGACAATGGGCGAGACACATGTCTGGCTAGCTAAAAAATGAGAAGCTCTGAATTGCATTGACTATCTACGATATTGAGGCAATCGCTGAAGTGAGGCCTTTACCGATGCAAGAAATTGAACTTAAAAGTCAATCAAATACGAAGTTGGTCGGACTCCTTTGAGAGGACGAACTCAAATGGTACCAACGACCGAAGGCTCAATTCTTATTAGAAGGGGACTCCAATACGAGATACTTTCATAGTGTTGCGAATGGCAGACATAGTAAAAAACTCATTCACCCCTAGTATAGGATGAGGTGACGATTTAAGTTAAGGAGCATCTTAATGCATATAGTATGAATTATTATAAAGGTTTGTTTGGTGATCCTGGAGGATAGTAATCTAGTACTGGATGAGCCCATGATCGAATAAGGTTTTGTTGAGGAAAAAAAAATTCTTACTACCCCTTATACTGAGGAGGAGGTAAAGAAAGCAGTTTTCCACATGGAACACAACGATTAGCTTTCTTCCAATTATCGCTAGGGCTAGATGAGTTTCGTTGGAATCTTAGAGAGAATGGTAGATTTTATGTGGATTCTATGTACAAAGCGTTGATTCATCCTGTACAACCGGTAGTTAATAAAAAAAAATTGTAAGATGGAGATTCCATTAAAAACTAAGATTTTTCATGGTATCTTTGTCGTGGTGTTATTGTTACCAAGAACAACCTAGCAAGACACAATTGTAAGAAATCTGTTTTCGGTCATCACAATGAGACTATAAAACATTTATTCTTTCAATGCCATTTTGCCCGGTCTATATCGTCAATCATCCAAATAGGTTCTACCTTATATCCACCAAGTATGGTTGTGAATATATTTGGCAATTGGCTTAATGGAGTTGATCAATGGTTTAAAATACTTATTAGGGTGGCAGCGCTTGCCGTTATTTGGTCGCTTTGGCTAGGTAGAAATAATGTTAATTTAATGATAAAAAATTCTCTCTTATGCAGGTTATCTACCGGTGCAGTACTTTGCTTCGTACATGGTCGTCTCTTCAGCGTATGAAGAACCAAGACCTATTTTTTGAAGGTGTCTACACCGTTAGATGCTACATATGGGGGATTTTATTACTCTTCATAATCTTAGGATTGGTCCACCATTAGTTTAGGAGTCGATACATCATCATGATGTTTTTATATCAAATCTTTTAGATTTTTTCGAACGGTTGAATTGTTGAACGGCTGTGTAATGCTTAAAGATTTTTAAGTAATAAAGATTCTTTATCGAGAAATAGTACCTCCATTCTAAAATATAAGTTTTTTCTTAGAGAGCTATTTTAAAATGGAGATAATACATATTTTGTAAGCTGACAGTTAGATTCTTAGGGTCGGTGCTCCATGTAGATGATTTTCTGCCTCATCTGAACAATAAAGTGCATATCAAATGGTATATCACAAAGGTAACTCAAACTCAAGAATTGTGTTACTTATAACAGCACATATATAGATCATACTAGTGAATATCAATTCTCTGGATCTAGTTTCACCAGCTGCGTGGCAGATGGAAATTAGGAACCTTTTTATTTTTTGAAAACGAAATTACTATGAACTTTCACACACCGGACCACTGAGATGGATTATAACGTACTTACTCCGATCCGATCGGAGGGAGTACCATATATATCATATATAGTTAGGAACACGAGTGTTAAGTTTCAGTTGTTCTTGTAGTGTACTCCGTGTTTAGAATCACTAGAGCCGTACGTACGCACCTATACGTACGTACAATACAGGCACACAGTAGAGCAGCTTGTCAAGCTATACATAGCAGGTGTAGTATATGTGCGGTGCTTCACTTGGCGTAGCCGATGCTGACGCCGCCGACGGTGACTAGCTCGCCGCCGCACCTGGGCACGAGCGACACGACGACCGTCTTGTCGCCGTCGGCTCCGATGTTGTCCATGAGGTCGCAGACGCCGAACCTCGCCACCGTCTTGACGGACCCCTTCTTCTTGTTCTGGCGGACCATGTGCGGCGTCAGCGCTACGCTCCCGGCGCAGTACCCCGTGGCCGCCCCGGCTCCGCTCTGAGGCTCGTTCACCAGCACGTCGAACTTGACGAACTTGAAGTGGTCGGCGATCTCGATGCCCTCCACGATCAGCACCTCTTCAGATGCCTCCTTCTCAGCGTCGCTCCTGGACACCTCCGGCCTCGTCACGGTCACCCGCACGGTCTTGTCCAAAGTGGCTGGGAAGGAACCGGCGGCAGGTGCCGGCGTCCCGGCGGATGCCTTGGCCGGCCTGGCGTTGAGCCACGGCAGGCCAACGTCCTGGTACGCGTAGCCCATGGCGGCGGGGTCGAGGCAGTCGCGGACGCGGACGCGCACGAGACGGGCGTCCTCGTCGTAGAAGAGGAAGGCGGCGTCGAGCCAGTCGGCGTCGGCGAAGTCGGTGTTGATTCCGGGGCGGAGACCGCGCCAGACGTGCCAGAGGCGGTCGACGTTGCCGTGGTGCGCGAAGAAGATGGGATCGCGCGCCGCGGAGTAGAAGTTGCCCATGTCCTCGCCGTTGGGCTGGCGAGGGTCCCCCGTCCAGCGGTGCACCGGGTTGTGCGGCACGTTCTCGACGGAGCCCGCGCCAGGGTCCGGCGCGTCGCCGGCGCGGTAGGGCTGGCCCAGGAAGAGCTGCGTCTTCTTGGCGCCCGCCACCATCTGGCGGTACATGATCTTGAGGTTCTGGTCGATCTCCTCGTCGGTCGGGATGGTGGTGTCAGTGCCGTCGTAGTCGAGGTCGAGCGGGAAGGGCGGCTGGTGGGTGGGATTGCGCCTGTCGTCGTAGAGCGGCGAGGAGGTGTTGGCGTAGATCGGCGGCAGCGTCATGCCGTCCGGCGCGTCCCAGTTCCAGAAGGGCAGCGCGAAGGTGTCGTCGCCGATGAGCTTGCCGAGGATCCGCTCGTGGAAGTAGAGGTAGAACCTGCACCATGCTTACGATTCGTGAAGTCAAACGTTGTGACAGGCTGACAGCTGACAAGTAACGGCAGTCGGCTAGGGCACATGATAGGCGCACGTCCATGTACGTACCGGTGCCACGGGAAGAAGAGCCAGCAATTGTGCACCTGGAGCTCCAAGTCGGGGAAGCCGACCTGGTCGTACGCGCCGTCGCAGTAGGCGCAGTGCACGCGCCACTGCTGCTCGAAGCTGCGCGGGTCGTCGGCCGGCAGCTGCTTCATCAGCTCCACCGCACGCTCATACTTGGCCAGGTACTCCGCGTCCACCAGGTGCGCCGCCGGCCGCACGCGGAACAGCGTCGATCCCTGCTGCGGCAGCTCGAAGTCGACGATGCCGGTGCCGTACGCCGGGCAGCAGTTGGTGTCCGGCGCCGTGTTCGGGAGGTCCGGAGGGTGGCAGTTGGGGAGGTCCGGCGCCTGGATGGGCGCGGCGATCGCGCTTCGCTGCGTGCCCAGCCCGGCCGCCGCGGCACCGCCGAGGCCGAGCAGCACGTCACGGCGGTCGACGCTGCGACCACCGCCACCAGCGGCGTCGCATGTCAGACGCCGTGGTGGCCTCGCAACGTCACGCAGGAGAACGGCGCGCTTGCGCCCGACGGCTTGGAGGCTGCACGGTGTGCGAGTGCGAGGGGTGGCGCTCCGTGGTACTATCACGCTCGTAGTGCCGATCTCCATGGCGCGTGCTAGCTGGCTACCTCTAGCGCTGGTTGAGGGTACTACGTACTTCTACTCTGGTGTGGCACTATACCGTCCGCATGGTGCTGCTATATATAGCGCGCGCGACGCCGTGGTGCACGTCGGTGCACGCCGTGGTGCACGTCCGCATGGTGCTGTTAGGTTTGAATTTTCGTTAAGTGAGAAGGGCGTGACTGCTCAGCGCATCACTACTGTTGGCTAATGATCTATGTGGTGCCGTCGAGGTTAGATGGCAAGTACGAAGGTCGCAGTTCGCGATAAAAGCTACGAAAAATGTTCATCAAAGTGATGCGCGCCAAAGTGCCTAGCTAAGGTGAAAAGTCACTGGATCTAAAAGGCGAGATCGTGACAATGCGAGCAGAGTGGTCACTTTGTTAGTAGAGTGCTTGACGATTAGGTTTCCTTGTATAAACACTCCACCTCGAAGAAAATTCCAAAAAACCACCATAATTGCGCATGAAATACTTAAAACCACCGGGATTGGTAATATTTTCAAAAGAGCACTAATATTGGGCTCGTCATTCAGAAAAATAACGAAATTGCTAAGTTTTACCTAGCTGAGACGTAGCTTATGTCTCAGTCACGTGCTCCATCGTTGGATTTTGTTTGTGCTTGAAGATTTGTGTTTGCTGTTGTTTGTACTTTGTTTAGGCCCACATCGAAACACACTGATATAATTCGTCTGAGACATAAGTTAAGTCTCAGTCAGCTGAGACTTAGACACACCCGAAAAAAAACACCGACCTTTCATTTTACTACATGGGTTTTACAAGATTTCTAACAAGCGGACATGGAAGGAGAGGTGACAAATGTTAGAGGGATTAGAAACTTCGGGCTTCTTTGCAAAACAAAATTAGTTGTTTTCGTTTTGGAAGAGCGTATAGATGCATTTCAACATAAGAGCACACTCATGTAGGAAGGTAGATGTAATCAACCAGACTGGTCGACTTGGCGGGTTTTCAATTGTCACATGATGTTTACCTTTTGGATAAAGAGAATATATTAATATTTGGTTGACTAGATAAATATTTGCTAAATTGTGCGATATATTTTAGTGTTTCTTCCATATCATGAAGGACAATGTTGAGCGTCCTCCTAGAATCAATGCCCACGATCCCCCAGCCGCCCGGGCCATCTGATCTTCAAAAAAAGGGAAATCTGGATCATTTGGCCCTTGCAGCATACCCGAAGCCGTGTAGAAAACCTTTTGTACCACTGGACCATCGTTGCAACATGTCATCCCCGCGAAAAGTCAAAATTGTACAAAAGGCATTGCGGCATTTTAAAAACATCGATGCAACAAAAAATGAGTCTGCGACGAACAAATACGATTGTGCCAAAATCTCACAAACCACAACACACCCTTTTGGCCACAACAAAATCACCCCAAAAAGTCAATACCCCGTATGCAGCATGACAAACCAAAGTTTGCAGCACCTCACAAAATTATTTGTGGCATCAAAACAAATATTTGTGGCGTCAAAACAAATATTTGCAGCAAACACTTAGAATCGTCGCAACATGTCGCTCACATGTGTCCAGCAAAATGTGCATGAGTTTGAAGCACTTCAATAACACACATGCATTATCGGAAATTCTGCGGAAAACTAAGCTTGGGACCTCGTCGTCCCAGGCTCGTCGGCGATGAATCCAACTCATCGGAGCCTCTCGGTGCCGGATACGGCGAGCACCGATCAATTTCTCATAGGCTCGTGGAAAACAGTGTCATGTCATCAATTTTTGAGCTGTCACTTCAACCTCCATGGCGTCAAGCCCCACTTCAAGATGCAAGTACTATGAGAGAACGCCCGAGGCGGGGTGGCCGAGGAGCGCTAGTGGGAGGGTTAGGAGATATGGTAATGGAGGAACATGGGTCGGCAAGTAATTATGAATAGATAGAGAGAGAGGGACTAGGGAGAGAGAGAGAGAGAGAGAGGGTGGTGATCGACCCGAAGGATAGATCCTCCGGCTGTTCCATAGCGCTTTCCTATCACGAATACGCAGTAGATGTTTTGATCGGGACATGGCTTTGATATGCAAATTTAACCACTAATTCTATTCACAATAGCTTGGCTTGGAAGTCAAATATCCAGAGGAGAGGGATGGACACTAGACAACAAGGAACAAAAAGAATGCCGGAGCCAGGTCGGTCGAGGAGATGATCTTTCAGTCTATAAAATGGACTACAGAATTCAGTGAGTTCTATGCAGAAAAGAAGGTGCAACACTGCCCGCCCCAGTGGCCCAGCCAGGCTGCTGCTAGGTGGATCCCGCATGAGGGAGACGTCCGGAAGAGATCGATGGTGCATGTAGGCCGCGTTTGGTAGTCTATGAGCCCTTTGGCTCCCATCGGCCTAGCAAAAACCAGCTCGTTTGGTTGCCTGTAAGAGGTCCGCGTTGTGGCCCAACCGGTTCTCAAAGCACCCCTGGGACAGGCCCTGGAGGAACGCCCGAATCGGCAGTTTCCAGCGGGGATGTCCCGTTGTCGTGCCATTTTGCACGTCCGTGTGCAACGGTTGCACGCGTGGAGAAGCGCGGGAGACAACGCGTTGTCTTGGTCCTCGCTCCCCACTTCCCCTCACCAGTTCGCTCCTTCTCTCTCCCCATTCACTCCTGGCACAGACAGCACCGCCCTGTCGCATCAACCGCCACCATGGCCGCCTCGCCTCCACCGCCTTCCTCTCCAGCGCTGACGGATCCAGCCATCCGGCCGACGGCCACCAAGTCCAACGAGGCGCTCCTACGCCTCGTCCGCGAGTATGAGGCTGGAGGCCGCGACTCAGTGGCGCATATCGATGACGGTCGCGTGCCGGTGTTGAATCGGCCGTCGCCGTTCGCGAGCACGAGGCCGGCCGGCGTGGCAACCCGGAGCGCCGCCGTCCTGGCTCTTCAAGCCGCCGGGATTCGACCGGCGGATCCGTCGACGCCGGGGTTTTTTTCCCCGTCCCCACTAGGGTTTCCGACGGCGAGGGCGGCCACAATGGCGGCCGGTGCACCGGCATCCAGCAGGGAGATGGAGCCCCCGCTGGGGTTTGCGTCGACCCCGATGCATGCGCCGATGCCATGGGGCATGTCGCGGATGCTTGCACCCAATGGTGCGCCTCCCATCGCGCTGCCGTCGGGGTTCAGCCGACTTCATGCTTGTTGGTAGCCGACAGCACCATCAGCGCCTCGCTGATACGTCTCAAACGTATCTATAATTTCTTATGTTCCATGCTACTTTTATTACAATACTTGAGTGTTTTACACATACTTTACATCGTTATTTTACATTTTCCGACACTAACCTATTAACAAGTTGCCGAAGTGCCAGTTGCTGTTTTTCTGCTGTTTTTGGTTTCAGAAATCCTAGTAAGGAAATATTCTCGGAATTGGACGAAATCAACGCCCAGGGTCCAATTTTTGCACGAAGCTTCCATAAGTCCGAAGAGGAGACGAAGTGGGGCCACGAGGTGGCCACACACCAGGGCGGCGCGGCCCAGGCCCTGGCCGCGCTGGCCTGTGGTGTGGGCCCCTCGTGACGCCCTTTGACCTACCCTTCCGCCTACTTAAATCCTCCGTCGCGAAACCCCCTGTACCGAGAGCCACGATACGGAAAACCTTCCAGAGACGCCGCCGCCGCCAATCCCATCTCGGGGGATTCAGGAGATCGTCTCCGGCACCCTGCCGGAGAGGGGAATCATCACCGGAGGGGCTCTACATCATCATGCCCGCCTCCGGATTGATGCGTGAGTAGTTCATCCTTGGACTATGGGTCCATAGCAGTAGCTAGATGGTTGTCTTCTCCGCTTGTGCTTTCATTGTATTAGATCTTGTGAGCTGCCTAACATGATCAAGATCATCTATTTGTAATGCTACATGTTGTGTTTGGTGAGATCCGATGAATAGAGAATATTATGTTAAGTTGATTATCAATCTATCATATATGTGTTGTTTATGTTCTTGCATGCTCTCCGTTGCTAGTAGAGGCTCGGCCAAGTTGATACTTGTAACTCTAAGAGGGAGTAATTATGCTCGATAGTGGGTTCATGCCTCCATTAAATCTGGGATCGTGACGAGAGGTTCTAAGGTTGTGGATGTGCTGTTGCTACTAGGGATAAAACATTGATGCTTTGTCTAAGGATATTTGTGTTGATTACATTACGCACCATACTTAATGCAATTATCCGTTGTTCGCAACTTAATACCGGAAGGGGTTCGGATGATAACCTCGAAGGTGGATTATTTAGGCATAGATGCATGCTGGATAGCGGTCTATGTACTTTGTCGTAATGCCCTGATTAAATCACATAGTAATCATCGTTGATATGTATTGAATCTTTATTTGTCAATTGCTCACCTGTAATTTGTTCACCCAGCATGCTAGTTACCTTATTGGAGAGACACCACTAGTGAACTGTGGACCCCGGTCCATTCTTTTACATCTGAATACATTCTACTGCTTTTACTGTTCTTTGCAAACAACCACCATCTTCCACTCGATACGCTTAATCCTTTGTTTTCAGCAAGCCGGTGAGATTGACAACCTCACTGTTACGTTGGGGCAAAGTACTTTGATTGTGTTGTGCAGGTTTGATACGCGTAGATGTACACGTCCGTTGGGAACCCCAAGAGGAAGGTATGATGCGTATAGAAGCAAGTTTCCCTCAGTATGAAACCAAGGTTTAATCGAACCAGTAGGAGCCAAGAAGCACGTTGAAGGTTGATGGTCGCGAAATGTGATGCGGCGCAACACCGGGGATTCCGGCGCCAACGCGGAACCCTGCACAACACAACCAAAGTACTTTGTCCCAACGAAACAAGTGAGGTTGTCAATCTCACCGGCTTGCTGTAACAAAGGATTAAACGTATCGAGTGGAAGATGTTTGCAAAGAAAATAGTAAAACACAATTGCAGTAGATTGTATGCTATGTAAAGAATAGGACCGGGGTCCACAGCTCACTAGAGGTGTCTCTCCCATAAGATAAAAGCATGTTGGGTGAACAAATTACAGATCGGGCAATTGACAAATAGAGAAAGGCATAACAATGCATATACATGATATGATAAATATAGTGAGATTTAATTGGGCATTACGACAAAGTACATAGACCGCCATCCAACCGCATCTATGCCTAAAAAGTCCACCTTCGAGGTTATCATCCGAACCCCATTCAGTATTAAGTTGCTAAGCAACAGACAATTGCATTAAGTATGGTGCGTAATGTAATCGACAACTACATCCTTAGACATAGAATCAATGTTTTATCCCTAGTGGCAACAAGCACATCCACAACCTTAGAACTTTCTCATCCATCGTCCCGCATTTAATGGAGGCATGAACCCACTATCGAGCATAAATACTCCCTCTTGGAGTTAAGAGTAAAAACTTGGCCGGAGCCTCTACTAATAACGGAGAGCATGCAAGATCATAAACAACACATAAACAATAGATTGATAATCACCATAATCATAGTACTCTCTATCCATCGGATACCGACAAACACAACATATAGTATTACGGATAGATGATCTTGATCATGTTAGGCAGCTCACAAGATCCAACAATGAAGCACAACAAGGAGAAGACGACCAGCTAGCTACTGCTATGGACCCATGGTCCAGGGGTGAACTACTCACTCATCACTCGGAGGCGACCATGGCGGTGTAGAGTCCTCCGGGAGATGAATCCCCTCTCCGGTAGGGTGCCGGAGGCGATCTCCTGAATCCCCGAGATGGGATTCGCGGCGGCGGCGTCTCTGGAAGGTTTTCCGTATCGTGGCTCTCGGTACTAGGGGTTTCGCGACGGAAGCTTTAAGTAGGCGGAAGGGTAGGTCAGGGGGCCACACGAGGTGCCCAGGGGGTAGGGCCGCGCGGCCAGGGCCGGGGCCGCGCCGCCCTGTCCCCTGGCTGCCTCGTGGCCCCACTTCGTTATCTCTTCGGTCTTCTGGAAGCTTCGTGCAAAAATAGGACCCTGGGCGAAAGTTTCGTCCAATTCCGAGAATATTTCCTTACTAGGATTTCTGAAACCAAAAACAGCAGAAAACAAGCAATCGGCTCTCCGGCATCTTGTTAATAGGTTAGTTCCGTAAAATGCATAAATATGACATATAATGTGCATAAAACATGTAGGTATCATCAATAAAGTAGCATGGAACATAAGAAATTATCGATACGTTGGAGACGTATCAGCATCCCCAAGCTTAGTTCTGCTCGTCCCGAGCAGGTAAAACGATAACAAAGATAATTTCTGAAGTGACATGCCATCATAATCTTGATCATACTATTTGTAAACATATGTAATAAATGCAGCGATCAAAACAAAGGTAATGACATGAGTAAACAAGTGAATCATATGACAAAGACTTTTCATGAATAGTACTTCAAGACAAGCATCAATAAGTCTTGCATAAGAGTTAACTCATAAAGCAATAAATCAAAGTAAAGGTGTTGAAGCAACACAAAGGAAGATGAAGTTTCAGCAGTTGCTTTCAACTTATAACATGTATATCTCATGGATATTGTCAACATAAAGTAATATAACAAGTGCAATATGCAAGTATGTAGGAATCAATGCACAGTTCACACAAGTGTTTGCTTCTTAAGGTGGAAGGAGATAGGTAAACCGACTCAACAATAAAAGTAAAAGAATGGTCCTTCAAAGAGGAAAGCATCGATTGCTGTATTTGTGCTAGAGCTTTTATTTTGAAAACATGAAACAATTTTGTCAACGGTAGTAATAAAGCATATGAGTTATGTAAATTATATCTTACAAGTTGCAAGCCTCATGCATAGTATACTAATAGTGCCCGCACCTCGTCCTACTTAGCTTGGACTACCGGATCTTTGCATGCCATGTTTCAACTAAGTGTCACAAAGGGGTACCTCCATGCCGCCTGTACAAAGGTCTAAGGAGAAAGCTCGCATTTTGGATTTCTCGCTTTTGATTATTCTCAACTTAGACATCCATACCGGGACAACATGGACAACAGATAATGGACTCCTCTTAAATGCATAAGCATGTAGCAATGATTATTATTCTCATATGAGATT
This sequence comes from Lolium rigidum, assembly GCF_022539505.1. Classification (NCBI taxonomy): domain Eukaryota; kingdom Viridiplantae; phylum Streptophyta; class Magnoliopsida; order Poales; family Poaceae; genus Lolium; species Lolium rigidum. The sequence goes on along the minus strand of NC_061514.1, from coordinate 5,819,387 downwards.
GAGGATATATGTCCAAAACTGAAACTTCAACCATGATTCATGGCTTTAGTTAGCGGCCCAATGTTCTTCTCTAACAATTTTGCATGCTCCAACCACTAAAATGATAGATCCTTCGGACAAGACGGACATGCATAGCAACTCACATGATATTCAACAATAGTTGATGGCGTTCCCCGTAAGCATGGTTATCGCACAACAAGCAACTTAATAAAAGATAAAGTGCATAAGTACATATTCAATACTACGATAGTTTTTAAGGCTATTTTGTCCCATGAGCTATATATTGCAAAGGTGAATGATGGAATTTTAAAGGTAGCCCTCAAGCAATTTACTTTGGAATGGCGGAGAAATACCATGTAGTAGGTAGGTATGGTGGACACAAATGGCATAGTAGTTGGCTCAAGGATTTTGGATGCATGAGAAGTATTCCCTCTCGATACAAGGTTTAGGCTAGCAAGGTTATTTGAAGCAAACTCAAGGATGGACAAGTGCAGCAAAACTCACATAAAAGACATATTGTAAATATTATAAGACTCTACACCGTCTTCCTTGTTGTTCAAAACTCAATACTAGATATTATCTAGACCTTAGAGAGACCAAATATGCAAATCAAATTTTAGCAAGCTCTATGTATTCTTCATTAATGGGTGCAAAGTATATGATGCAAGAGCTTAAACATGAGCACAACAATTGCCAAGTATCACATTATCCAAGACATTTTAGAATTACTACATGTAGCATTTTCCAATTCCAACTATATAACAATTTAACGAAGAAGAAACTTCGCCTTGAACATTATGAGTAAAGCCTAAGGACACATGTGTCCATATGCAACAGCGGAGCGTGTCTCTCTCCCACAAAGTGAATGCTAGGATCCATTTTATTCAAACAAAACAAAAACAAAAACAAAAACAAACCGACGCTCCAAGTAAAGAACACAAGATGTGATTGAATAAAAATATAGTTTCAGGGGAGGAACCTGATGATGTTGTCGATGAAGAAGGGGATGCCTTGGGCATCCCCAAGCTTAGACGCTTGAGTCTTCATAAAATATGCAGGGGTGAACCACGGGGTCATCCCCAAGCTTAGAGCTTTCACTCCTCTTGATCATAGTATATCATTCTCCTCTCTTGACCCTTGAAAACTTCCTTCACACCAAACTTCAAGCAAACTCATTAGAGGGTTAGTGCACAATTAATAATTCACACATTCAGAGGTGACACAATCATTATTTTCACTTCTGGACATTGCATAATGCTACTGGACATTAATGGATCAAAGAAATAAATCCAACATAGCAAAAGAGGCAATGCGAAATAAAAGGCAGAATCTGTCAAAAACAGAACAGTCCGTAAAGACGAATTTAAAGCTGGCACCAGACTTGCTCAAATGGAAAAACTCAAAACTAATGAAAGTTGCGTACATATCTGAGGATCACGCTCGTAAATTGGCAGATTTTTTCGAATTTTCTACAGAGGACTGTGCCCAGATTCGTGACAGACAGCAATGCTGTTTCTGCGCAGCGATCCCAAATATAACATCAACTTTGACATAGAAACTTTACTTGGCACAAAAACATGATAAGGAGAGGTTGCTACAGTAGTAAACAACTTCCAAGACTCAACAAAACAAAAAATTGCTGTAGTAAAAACATGGGTTGTCTCCCATAAGCGCTTTTCTTTAACGCCTTTCAGCTAGGCGCAGAGAGTGCAAATCAAGTATTATCGAGAGTAGAAGCATCAACATTATTATTTTTCATGCAAACACAACTTGTTGCAGAGGGTGCTTTAGGTGCTCCATTATCTAAATTCTCTATGGTGGTGCTAGGGGTTTTAGAAATTTTAGGCCTATAATAATTCTTTTGTTTAGGCACTTTAGAGGCGTACATGAATTTTTGCTCTTTACCCACATAAGCTTTCTCATTATACTTGAGAGAAGAAAAGGTTAAACCCAGGGTTCCCATAGCTTTTTCAAGTTCATCAATCCTATTGGTTTGATTATCATGGACTACACAAGTTCCTAGGACACTAATTCTTTCATCAATTCCTCCTAGGGATTTATCAAGTTCATCAGTTTTATCCAATAACATTTCCAATTTAGTTTCAATACTTGGAAAATTTTTCTCTATGGTTTCCAATTTTTTCATAACATCCTCAAGAGAGATTTCAATTTTAACTTCATTAACAGGTGGTATTCCAACTAGACTCTCAATGATGCAACTAGCTTCTAAAGCGGGAGTACCTAGGAAATTACCTCCCGAAAGAGTATCAAGAACATATCTATTCCAACTAGATAAACCAACATAAAAGTTCCTAAGAAGGATAGTGGTGGAGTGTTTCTTAATGCACCTATGATGAGCATTACTAATTCTATACCAAGCATTTTTAAAACTTTCTCCACCTTGTTGCTTAAAAGAACGAACTTCAACTTCAGGATTACTCATGATAACAGTAATAAAGTAAACTAGGCAAATAAAGTAAATGCAAGTAACTATTTTTTTTTGTGTTTTCGATATAGAGAACAAGACAGTAAATAAAGTAAGACTAGCAACTAATTTTTTTGTGTTTTGATTTAGTGCAGCAAACAAAGTAGTAAATAAAATAAAGCAAGACAAAAACAAAGTAAAGAGATTGAGAAGTGGAGACTCCCCTTGCAGCGTGTCTTGATCTCCCCGACAACGGCGCCGGAAATTTATGCTTGATACGCGTAGATGTACACGTCCGTTGGGAACCCCAAGAGGAAGGTATGATGCGTATAGAAGCAAGTTTCCTCGAGTATGAAACCAAGGTTTAATCGAACCAGTAGGAGCCAAGAAGCACGTTGAAGGTTGATGGTCGCGAAATATGATGCGGCGCAACACCAGGGATTCCGGCGCCAACGCGGAACCTGCACAACACAACCAAAGTACTTTGTCCCAACGAAACAGTGAGGTTGTCAATCTCACCGGCTTGCTGTAACAAAGGATTAAACGTATCGAGTGGAAGATGTTTGCAAAGAAAATAGTAAAACACAATTGCAGTAGATTGTATGCTATGTAAAGAATAGGACCGGGGTCCACAGTTCACTAGAGGTGTCTCTCCCATAAGATAAAAGCATGTTGGGTGAACAAATTACAGTCGGGCAATTGACAAATAGAGAAAGGCATAACAATGCATATACATGATATGATAAATATAGTGAGATTTAATTGGGCATTACGACAAAGTACATAGACCGCCATCCAACTGCATCTATGCCTAAAAAGTCCACCTTCGAGTTATCATCCGAACCCCATTCAGTATTAAGTTGCTAAGCAACGAGACAATTGCATTAAGTATGGTGCGTAATGTAATCGACAACTACATCCTTAGACATAGAATCAATGTTTTATCCCTAGTGGCAACAAGCACATCCACAACCTTAGAACTTTCTGTCCCTGTCCCAGATTTAATGGAGGCATGAACCCACTATCGAGCATAAATACTCCCTCTTGGAGTTAAGAGTAAAAACTTGGCCAGAGCCTCTACTAATAACGGAGAGCATGCAAGATCATAAACAACACATAAACAATAGATTGATAATCACCATAATCATAGTACTCTCTATCCATCGGATCCCGACAAACACAACATATAGTATTACGGATAGATGATCTTGATCATGTTAGGCAGCTCACAAGATCCAACAATGAAGCACAACAAGGAGAAGACGACCATCTAGCTACTGCTATGGACCCATGGTCCAGGGGTGAACTACTCACTCATCACTCCGGAGGCGACCATGGCGGTGTAGAGTCCTCCGGGAGATGAATCCCCTCTCCGGCAGGGTGCCGGAGGCGATCTCCTGAATCCCCCGAGATGGGATTCGCGGCGGCGGCGTCTCCGGAAGGTTTTCCGTATCGTGGCTCTCGGTGCCGGGGGTTTCGCGACGGAAGCTTTAAGTAGGCGGAAGGGTAGGTCGGGGGCCACACGAGGTGCCCGGGGGTAGGGCCGCGCGGCCGGGGACCGGGCCGCGCCGCCCTGTCCCCCGGCTGCCTCGTGGCCCCACTTCGTTATCTCTTCGGTCTTCCGGAAGCTTCGTGCAAAAATAGGACCACTGGGCGAAAGTTTCGTCCAATTCCAAGAATATTTCCTTACTAGGATTTCTGAAACCAAAAACAGCGAGAAAACAGACAATCGGCTCTCCGGCATCTTGTTAATAGGTTAGTTCTAGAAAATGCATAAATATGACATATAATGTGCATAAAACATGTAGGTATCATCAATAAAGTAGCATGGAACATAAGAAATTATCGATACGTTGGAGACGTATCAAGGTTCCACGTTGGCGCCGGTTTCACTGGTGTTGCGCTGCACTACATTCCTCCACCAACAACCTTCACGTGCTTCTTGGCTCCTACTGGTTCGATAACCTTGGTTTCATACTGAGGGAAACTTACTGCTGTGCGCATCATACCTTCCTCTTGGGGTTTCCAACGGACGTGTACATCTACGCGCAACAAGCAATAAATTTCTGGCGCCGTTGCCGGGGAGATCAAGACACGCTGCAAGGGGAGTCTCCACTTCCAATCTCTTTACTTTGTTTTTGTCTTGCTTTATTTTATTTACTACTTTGTTTGCTGCACTTAAACAAAACACAAAAAAATTAGTTGCTAGCTTTACTTTATTTACTGTCTTGTTCTCTATATCAAAAACACAAAAAAATTTAGTTACTTTACTTATTGACTTATTTACTAGCTCTATATTAAAACACAAAAAAATTTAGTTATTTGCATTTATTTTATTATCATGACTAGTCCTGTAGTTGTCGCTCTATCACCTGAGGAATCGATCTTTACTTTTAAACAAGGGGGTGAGGAGAGTTTTGAGAAAGCTTGGTCTAGAATTTTTGATTCTTATAGTAGAACTGAACCTAAAATGCCTCTAAGTTTGCTTCTTAGTAACTTTTATTTTGGGCTTATTCTTCGCTATAGATATGCCTTAGATGCTGTAGTGGGAGGAGATTTCCTTCATTGTGATGGAGATCAAGCTTTTAATGCCGTAAAAAAATTAGTCACATCGTCTAGCTCTGCTAGTAACTTTGATTCATCTCTTGCTAGCATTCTTAATAGATTGAACACTCTCGAAACGAATATATCTTGTTTAAAAGAAGGGTACAACCATATTCGCGAATTTTATGATTATGTTCCATTAAGCTTTGAACCTTCAATGTGGGTGCCTACTATAAAAGTTACCATTTGTGGTGAAATTTTTTATGCCCGCTGTGATATTATGTCTGAGTTCTGCCTTATGCCTAAAAGCATTTATGAATCTTTGACACTTTGGGAACTTACTGAAGGAGGAGAAGGAATAACTCTTACTGATAATTCTGTTATAATTCCTAAGGGAATAGCTGAAGGTGTTTTCACAACCTTTCTTGGAAGAACGGTATCCACTGATTATCTTGTTGTTGAATGTGTAGGGACAGGACAAATTACGCTTGGAAGATCTCTGCTGAAACTTATGGGAGCAATCATAGATATGGGGAAAGGCACTCTAAATTTTACCTCTACACCCGGATGCGGTCATGTATTCCCTAAACCAAAAAGTAAGAAGAGTAGGCTTAAAGCCTCTGGTAAGAATGTTGATGCTCCATCTCTTGATGTTACTTGATTTGCACTTTCTGTGTCTAGCTGAAAGGCGTTAAAGAAAAGCACTTCTTGGGAGATAACCCATGTGTTTATTTTACTACAGCAATTTTTGTTTTGTTGAGTCTTGGAAGTTGTTTACTACTGTAGCAACCTCTCCTTATCATGTTTTTGTGCCAAGTAAAGTTTCTATGCTAAAGTTGATGTTATATTTGGGATCGCTGCGCAGAAACAGCATTGCTGTCTGTCACGAATTCTGGCATAAGTCTCTGAAAAAATTCGAAAAAATCTGCAAAATTACGAGCGTGATCCTCAGATATGTACGCAACTTTCATTAGTTTTGAGTTTTTCCATTTGAGCAAGTTAAGTGCCCAGTCCAGAAGCATCTTTACGGACTGTTCTGTTTTTGACAGATTCTGCCTTTTATTTCGCATTGCCGCTTTTGCTATGTTGAATGAGTTTCTTTGTTCCATTAACTTTCAGAAGCTTTGTGCAATGTCCAAAAGTGTTAAGAATGATTGTATCACCTCTGAATATGTGAATTTGTGGTTATGCACTAACCCTCTCATGAGTTTGCTTGAAGTTTGTGTGAAGAAAGTTTTCAAGGGTCAAGAGAAGAGGATGATATACTATGATCAAGAAGAGCGAAAGGTCCAAGCTTGGGGATGCCCCGGTGGTTCATCCCTGCATATTTTAAGAAGACTCAAGCATCTAAGCTTGGGGATGCCCAAGGCATCCCCTTCTTCATCGACAACATTATCAGGTCACTTCTAGTGAAACTATATTTTTATTCCGTCACATTCTTATGTTCTTTACTTGGAGTGTCGGTTTGTTTTTATTTTTGATTTGAATAAATTTGGATCTCGCCATTCTTATATTGGAGATATTACGCTCCGCTTTTTCATATGGAACACTTGTGTTCTTAATTGTGCTTTAATGTTCATGGCGAAAGCTTATTGCTTCGTTAAATTGCTATATGGTTGGAATTGGAAAATGATGCATATGGTTTGACAATTTGGCAATTGTTTGAGCTCTCTTAGATCATGTTTAAGCTCTTGCATCATGTAGTTTAATCCATTAATGAAGAACTACTGTAGAGCTTGTTTAATTTGGTTTGCATGATTGATCTCTCTAAGTCTAGATATTTTCGGGTAAAGTGTTTGAACAACGAGGAAGACAGTGTAGAGTCTTATAATGCTTGCAATATGTTCTTGTGTGAGTTTTGCTGTACCTGTTCATACTTGTGTTTGCTTCAAATAACCTTGCTAGCCCAAACCTTGTACTGAGAGGAAATGCTTCTCGTGCATCCAAACACCTTGAGCCAAACTCCATGCCATTTGTGTCCACCATATCTACCTACTATGTGGTATTTCCTGCCATTCCAAAGTAAATTACTTGAGTGCTACCTTTAAATTTCATTCCTCTACCTTTACAATATATAGCTCATGGGACAAATAGCTTAAAAACTATTGTGGTGATGAATATGTAGTTATGTGTTTTAATTCTTATAAGTTGCTTGTTGAGCGGTAACCATGTTTTCTGGGGACGCCATCAACTTTACCTTTGTTGGATATCATGTGAGATGCTATGCATGTTCGTCTTGTCTGAAGTAGTGGATTTCATGATCAAATGGTTTGAGTATGCATATGTTAGAGAAGAACATTGGGCCGCTAACTAAAGCCATGTATCATGGTGGAAGTTTCAGTTTGGACATACAACCTCAATCTCTTATGAGAATATTAACTATTGTTGAATGCTTAAGCATTAAAAAGAGGAGTCCATTATCTCGTTGTCTATGTTGTCCCGGTATGGATGTCTAAGTTGAGAATAATCAAAAGCGAGAAATCCAATGCGTGCTTTCTCCTTAGACCTTTGTACAGGCGGCATAGAGGTACCCCTTTGTGACACTTGGTTGAAACATATGTTATGCGATGAGAATCCGTGTTTTCCGAGATAGTAGGACAAGGTGTGGGCACTATTGGTACTCTATGCATGAGGCATGCAACTTGTAGGAAGTATTATGCATAGCACATATGAATTATTACTACCGTTGACAAAATTGTTTCTATGTTTTCAAAACAAAATCTCTAGCACAAAAATAGTAATCAATGCTTCCCTCTGCGAAGGGCCAATCTTCTACTTTATGTTGAGTCAGTTTACCCATTCCCTTCTATCTTAGAAGCAAACACTTGTGTTAACTGTGTGCATTGATTCTTACATGTTTACTTATTGCACCTGTTATATTACTCTATGTTGACAAATATCCATGAGATATACATGTTACAAGTTGAAAGCAATTGCTGAAACTTAATCATCCTTTGTGTTGCTTCAATTTCATTCTACTTAGAATTTATTGCTTATGAGTTATCTCTTATGCAAGTCTTAATGATACTTGTTTGAAAGTATTATTCATGAAAAGTTTTGCTATATGATTCATTTGCTTAGTCATTATCTTTGTTAGCAATCTTTTGTTCAGATCACTCCATTCATCTCATATGCTTTACAATAATGTTGATCAAGATTATGTTGGTAGCATGTCACTTCAGAAATTATTTGTGTTATCGTTTACCTACTCGAGGACGAGTAGGAACTAAGCTTGGGGATGCTTGATACGTCTCAAACGTATCTATAATTTCTTATGTTCCATGCTACTTTTATTACAATACTTAAGTGTTTTACACATACTTTACAGCGTTATTTTACATTTTCCGGCACTAACCTATTAACAAGTTGCCGAAGTGCCAGTTGCTGTTTTTCTGCTGTTTTTGGTTTCAGAAATCCTAGTAAGTAAATATTCTCGGAATTGGACGAAATCAACGCCCAGAGTCCTATTTTTGCACGAAGCTTCCAGAAGTCCGAAGAGGGGACGAAGTGGGGCCACGAGGTGGCCACACACCAGGGCGGCGCGGCCCAGGCCCTGGCCGCGCCGGCCTATGGTGTGGGCCCCTCGTGACGCCCTTTGACCTACCCTTCCGCCTACTTAAAGCCTCCGTCGCGAAACCCCTGTACCGAGAGCCACGATACGGAAAACCTTCCAGAGACGCCGCCGCCGCCAATCCCATCTCGGGGGATTCAGGAGATTGCCTCCGGCACCCTGCCGGAGAGGGGAATCATCACCGGAGGGGCTCTACATCATCATGCCCGCCTCCGGATTGATGCGTGAGTAGTTCATCCTTGGACTATGGGTCCATAGCAGTAGCTAGATGGTTGTCTTCTCCGCTTGTGCTTTCATTGTATTAGATCTTGTGAGCTGCCTAACATGATCAAGATCATCTATTTTTAATGCTACATGTTGTGTTTGGTGAGATCCGATGAATAGAGAATATTATGTTAAGTTGATTATCAATCTATCATATATGTGTTGTTTATGTTCTTGCATGCTCTCCGTTGCTAGTAGAGGCTCCGGCCAAGTTGATACTTGTAACTCCAAGAGGGAGTAATTATGCTCGATAGTGGGTTCATGCCTCCATTAAATGCTGGGATCGTGACGAGTAGGTTCTAAGGTTGTGGATGTGCTGTTGCTACTAGGGATAAAACATTGATGCTTTGTCTAAGGATATTTGTATTGATTACATTACGCACCATACTTAATGCAATTATCTCGTTGTTCGCAACTTAATACCGGAAGGGGTTCGGATGATAACCTGAAGGTGGATTATTTAGGCATAGATGCATGCTGGATAGCGGTCTATGTACTTTGTCGTAATGCCCTGATTAAATCACATAGTAATCATCGTTGATATGTATTGAATCTTTATTTGTCAATTGTTCACATGTAATTTGTTCACCCAGCATGCTAGTTACCTTATTGGAGAGACACCACTAGTGAACTGTGGACCCCGGTCCATTCTTTTACATCTGAATACATTCTACTGCTTTTACTGTTCTTTGCAAACAACCACCATCTTCCACTCGATACGCTTAATCCTTTGTTTTCAGCAAGCCGGTGAGATTGACAACCTCACTGTTACGTTGGGGCAAAGTACTTTGATTGTGTTGTGCAGGTTCCACGTTGGCGCCGGTTGCACTGGTGTTGCGCCGCACTACATTCCTCCACCAACAACCTTCATGTGCTTCTTGGCTCCTACTGGTTCGATAACCTTGGTTTCATACTGAGGGAAACTTACTCCTGTGCGCATCATACCTTCCTCTTGGGGTTCCCAACGGACGTGTACATCTACGCGCAACAAGCACTCGCTTCCCGACCGCGGCACCGCCGCCGTCGCTGAGGACCTACGCTCCGGCTCCGCCTCCTCCTCCACCCGGATTTGGGGTGCGACCTCCTCGAGGACCAACCGGCGCCTGTGCGCGTCCTCTTCCTCCTCAAACTGGGCCCCTGTCGCTCCACCCAATCGTAAGTACCTTCAATCGACTCCTTCTCGCTTGTTTAGATCGATTAGATGACATTGTACATGTGAATGAAGATAGGAATGTAGATAGGATTCATGGCAATGTGCATGCCTCTTCTTGACAGTGCTTCTTCTTGCCATGCCAAGCTCAAGCACCATCATTGTCAAGTCCATGACAGTTCTTGAGCTTGGCATTGCCATTGTCCATGACATTGCTTGTGATTGGCAATGCCACACTCAAGCACCTGGCAATGCCAATCTCAAGCACCATGATTGGCTTGACAGTGCTTGTGCTTGGCATTGGCACAATATCAAGTCCATGCAGGTGCTTGTCCATGACATTGCTTGCGCTTGAGCTTGGCATTCCTTGCTTATGCTTGTGCTTGTCCATGGCATTGCTTGCTTGTGCTTGTCCATGTCACCGCTTGCTTGTGCTTGTGCTTGTCCATGACATTGCTTGCGCTTGAGCTTGACATTGCTTGCTTGTGCTTGTGCAGAACTGGCCCTTCCTGGAAGTGTTCTCGGAAGGGCCCATACTGGACGCTATCAACATGGCCGTCCGTGTGCGGTTGCGTGATCCCAATGTAGCGTTCATGGAAGCCCACCACCAGATCACATCGCCAAGGGTTCACGTCGGCCGTCCTGCTGACCTAGGGCACGCTACCAGGCAGCGTCTGCCGGTGTTCTTCGTGCAGGTGGAGAGCCAGGACCTCCGTGCCCTCGATGTGCCGCCGTATATGAAGCAGCTCCTGATCACCAAGTACAAGCTCAAGAACAATGTCCCCCCTGGTGAAGGTCTGCTTGTACATGGGCCAGCGTTGCGGGGTGGAAAGTGCAGCTGTAGTGGACAGGCCAGCGCGTCGGGTTCATCATGTCCTGGAGCGAGTTCGCCGCCAGGCTTTTGCTCCGCGTCGACGACAGGATTGTCTTCACCCCTCAGGACGACGGCTTCAAGGTTGACGTCTTCAGGAAGGAGACATCCTGCTCCAGCGCCTTCGGTTGTAAGAGGCACCGCGAGGGCCCTTATGCTGATCCTTGTTGTTAAGGTGCTGCTGATCCATCGCTGTCTCTGTTTATGTCTGATCATGTAGTTGTGCTGGCCTCTAGGAGGCTGTTAAACACTTGCTTTTGTGCATATCTCACTGTCATGTTGGCCTGTAGAGGTTGCTGAACAATGCTTTTGGATCTGGGTAGTCTGCCCCCAGGTTTAGCCACGCGTCTTACCACTCTGACGCTAGATTAGGAACTGTTAAGTACTGTGTTCGCTGTGTATAAGTATGTGATGTGCTTATGATCGTGTTTGAGCTATTTGTGTGCCGTTATGTGATGGTAAGGTCACCATATTTGAATGTGGTGAGGAGAAGCTGTTGCCAGGATGCCCAAAATAGCAACCAAACACATGTGATGTGGCTGAACAGAGATGGAGAGCTGTATCCAGGCATCCAAACAATGTGCACTTCTGTTCGGACCGGTGCAGCACAAGCTACCAAACGATGGGCCAAAAGTAGCTCATGGCCCGTTCGCGACGCGCAGAGGCACCCATCTCGCTGCGCCAGTGGTGCAGGATTTCGGCCCAACCTATCAAACGCGCCGGTAGTGAACATACCAGAACGGGAGGCTAGGGTTTTGTAACACGATACTCAAGTGGACGGTCTCTGGGGCTTACACAGCGGCCTCGGCGTACCACATGTTCATGCAGGGGAATATTCGGTTTGAATTGGGTGAGGCAATTTGGCATTGCAAGGCTACTCCAAAGAGCAAGTTCTTCAGTTGGTTGGCAGCTCAGCACATGATTTGGACCTCTGATCGTAGGGCCAAGCATGGACTGTAGATCGCCTCCTCACCTTGCTTTGTTTGCCTTCAAGAGGAGGATACGGCTGAACATATACTGATGTAATGTGCGTGTGCCCGGGAGGTTTGGCATTACTGTCGGGATCTCAGAATTTAGTTCGATGCCCCAAGGATTGACAGTACGCTCCAAGAGTGGTGGATGATGGAGCGAGGAAATTTAGAGAGAAGAACAGGAAATGGTTCGATGGCCTGGTTTGCACAGTTAGCTATGCGATATGGAAGAACATAAACGCCTTTTGTTTCAACAATATTCATCGCCAAACCAATGCCAGGGGAGTTGCCTCTCGTTTCATGGAGGAGTACAGGTTGATTAGAGCTGCGCACAGGGTGGGGAGGGGAGTGTTTGACAATGGCTAAAGAGTAGGTTTTTTTGCTTTGTTTCTTTGGAGTCTGAGGCCTGCTGCATGTAGTAGGCCTTTCTTGTAAATTTTGGTTCTGCCTTCTATAAAAGTAAGGTACGCGGTTGCGTACTCTTGAAAAAAAAAAGAGATGTTTCAAATAAGAAAAACAACCATTGTAATGCTTTATGAATACTTTTTGAGATAAACCTATACACATATATGATATTCAAATTTCCAATACTATTAGTACTCCACGTCTTACTATGCCTACTAGTATAACAATTAACCATGGTCCAAAACAACATAGTACACATAGCGGAAGTTCTAGGAGTTTGACTAAAGGCATTGTCCAACAAGACCTGAAAAGTTGTGATATTTTTTCTAACCGGGTGTCTGCTGCCTTCACAATGTTACAACTAAGAGCATCTAGCAGACCCCTTATCCTGCAACGTTTAAACTCGCAGATAAAAGGCACTGTAAACACACTTTGCGGCCTAAAAGTGCGTCAAGCAGATCAAATCCCGCAAAAGGGAACGATAAAACTGCATATTCGGGTATATGATGTTATTGCATTTCATGTTGCGGGGTCTCGTCTGCCGAAACCTCGCGGAATCTCAAATGCAAACCATAAACTCAGGTTTTTACAATGTTTCGACAACTTTCGATAATATGCGACAACTTGATGTCTCGACTTGCTTCTTCTTCTTTCTTTTTTCTTGTTTCCACTTGCCCTTCACTTGTTCTTCTTGGTCGTGAGCATATCATCCTCATCATCCTCCAATTGCACAAATACCCCCTCACCGGTGGAGCTTCTTGCGCTCTCAACCTCCATTCATCACTATGCCAAACCTCACCGCAATTGAAACCAAAAAAGAGAAATTCCATACCTTATCGGCGATTCGACGAACACTCGGTGGGCAGAGGCGGTGTGGAAGGCCGGAGCGGACATCGCAGCTACGGTAAGAGCCGCTATGGACGTTGATTTTGAAACTGCTCTATTTATCAGTTGCCTCAGAAATAGCCACGGTGCACTGTGTATGTACAGTTAACTCTTGGCGTCAACAATCTACAACGCACCCTAGCGAAAAATCACCCCTCGATGCTGCCATGCTTGGCTTCGGTGCTACCACAGATACATATGGCACGATCGATACTGTCAGCGTCACTTACACGGTGTTACACCATCACCTAACTAGCCATCTATAATCGGATTCAGAGCACTTGGCAGACAATTAAAAAGTTGGTGATCTCCTCAGTCGTCGCCCTACTTTGCACTCACATGTAGACATGTAGCCAGGCAATCTGAGGCACGTGACAGTGAACCATCGTGGTGTCGTTCAAGTTGGAAGGACGTATGCAAGTTAGCTGGGCGCGCGCTGGGACGCTCGACGAAGTCGGATCTCGCGCGTGCGCGCGCTCGGACGGCGACATGCAGTCATATATTTCCGGATCCTGGCTGTGTTTTGCGTCGATCGATCAGCAACCAGCAGCCGATAGGTAAGCCTGACACGGGTAACAGTTTGCGTCGATCCTCAAAGCAACAGTGGATCGGGCCAAAGCTAAAGACGGTCGGTTACACCTTTCAGGTGGAGGAGATGGGAGTCTTATCTCAAGTATTCCACCAGCGACATGGGTTCAACCGGCTCCATTTTGTTGTACTGTAGTCGTGAGCACTTTGCGCGAAGGAATGCATGGTTGCTATCAGGTTTTAAACTTTTGAAGTGGCGTGATGCACTGTAATTCGTGGATCTGCAAGGTGGGTGGCGGCTCCGGATAGGGCTTGGGTATACCCATGTTGGTACATAAGTGTACCCATGTCCTACTCGTGTCTAGACGGGTAGGTTTTTTTTTTTTGGCACAAAGAAGGGGTCTAGAAGATCCCGGAAGAACCTCAATTATCATAAGTGGTGGGTACAAATTTACAGACAAGCCTTTTTACATCACTCGCCCTAAAGAACCAGTAATTAGAAGATAAGACATGCCATCTTACAGAAACACCCTAGAACTTAAGATGAAAAGGCAATCGAGTCCCCAAGCATCTCCACCACGAGTCGCCGGCGTCCTCCAAGCGTCGCCACCAAGGAACAGGGCGCAGATGCCCGAACACCCATGTCCGGCGAAGATCCGTCGCTGCTGGACGCCTTGGAGCCACCGGGGACGCACCACTTCGTAGCAGCAACGCGCCGAGCTCCAGCAGGAAGGAAGCTGCAGGGCCTCCGAACCGGAGGTTGTTGATTCAAGGCCGCCATGCCGGCCATGGATAGCAGAGGCAGGAGTACCTCTAGCTGTGAAGCTCAAGATGAAGCAGAACCGCCACCGCCTCTCCGTCGATCTGCAAAGGACAGCGCCATCGAGGATCACTCCCTCTTCTCCACCACCATGGTGGCCAACGAGAGCAAGATCTAGGACGGATCTATCCAGATCGAGAGAGAAGCCCGAGAGCTTTATTGAGGGGGTTGTGGGAGCGCCGCCGCCCTCCGCCGCCGCCTCCGACCATCGGAGCGTCGCGGCCAGCAGCCAGACGATCACAAGCCACCGGGAGCCGCTCAATCTCCGCCGTGGCCAGACCCCCATGGGCATAACGCCATTATCCACAGTGGTAAAGCAGCTAGATCTAAACCTAAAACTAATCCTATCTACTCCGGCGCCCTTCCTTGACCATCTCCGGCCGGCTAATCCGGCGGAGGAGGCCTTGGAGCGGCCCGGCCAACGGAGGTCGACCCTCAACCTACTGTAGCTGCAGGAGAGAGGGGGAGGGTGGAAATGAGATCTTGCTATCATGGGTAGGGTTTGGGCGGATTCAAAACCTATGGATAAAATATTCTTGAGTTAGAATTGCATCATGGTGACCGCTGCATGGACTCACGAGCAATCCACTCGAAGCATGCTACCGGTGCAAAATGTACCCAACCTTGATCCGACGTGATAGACTAGTCAAGCGGGTCTAGAAGGTCCATAAGTCGATCGGCATCTAGAGGGTCCTTAAAAATAAAAATAAAATACGAAACTAAGAGTTTGTGCCTTCCAGGATTAAATAACGAGGCAATGGAATTTTGTGGAAAATCCGGTAAAATACTCCCTCCGGTTCATATTAATTGACTCTAATATGATGTATCTAGACACATTTTATTAAAGTCAATTAATATGAATCAAAGGGAGTACCTAAATCTAGACAAATAGATGCATAAATAAACTAAGTAAACATACAAACTAAAGGAAAGGCATCCCAAATCCACTGTCTTCGCTCGGTTAACTTCTTCTTAAGCTTGTCTTCTTTGTCTCATGTCCAGTCTCCATCCCCGCCTGCAGTGGATCATGGGGTTCATACCTAAGCACCCATAGGTTACCAGCTTGATGTAGCAAGCCGTCCATGGGGGAGAAATACCAAACAAGTTCGGGAATAGATTCACCTTGGCTTGTAAGACTTTAGCTCAAGCTCTTGTTGGAGTACCAATTATAGTCAGAGTTGTTGGCATTGGTGAGCTAGCTTGAGGTGGTGATGTCCGGAGGGCGTATCGTATCGTATGGTATCATCCTATTTGCCGCTCTTGGCGACAATTCTCGCGCTTGATTTTTTCTAAACATTTCACGTTTCGCAATTCAAACATGGAGCAAAACCCAAGCCTCAAAGTTTCCTACCATAAAGTTGCAGTGAAACCCACACTAGCAAGAAATATCATAAAAAATACTGATTCAGATAGTTTGCTGAAAAACAATGCTTGTTAAACAAAACAACAAAGTTATATAAACTAACTTTATACGACATCGTCGATCAAAGTGCGAAGATACGATTGCATACCAAGGCTAGGCAGAAGAATCACAAATCATTTAGTCGAAGTTAGAATTTTTCCGCACTCCAGATGCGGGTTTTTTTTTTAAACATGATAGCTATGAAGGAAAATGCTCAGTTGAAAATAGAAAGATTTGCTCCGTGCAAGTGCCACCTTTTTGTTGGCCAGTGGAACTTCTCATGTTGCAGGTTATTACGAAGAATGAAGATTGTTGAACCTAGCCACGAGTCTTTGCCTAACATGTATACCTGTGGATTCATGAAGAAATATGGCTCTATATTTTTTTTAACGTTAGCGCTGCAAACTTTGAATAAGTGCTAGCATAAGTTATGCAAGCTGTAACGACCCAGCCAGATCCACTAGAACCGTAAACCTAAACCTACACGTTGTCTCGCCGCGTGAAACTGGGGTTTCCCCCTCCTCCTATCGCCCAGTGGTGGACGGAGGAGGGGATAACATCGTCAACAGTGGCAAGGTCGCCTCCCTTTTCACGTTCAATTTTTTTTCTTTTGTCTTATTTTCTTCACTTAGAAGAATTAATTAAGTATTTTGTTGTGCATTGAGTTTTATTGTCTTGGGCTACATCTTCTTGCAGTCTTGTTGGCATAAAAAATGATACAGTAATAAACAAGAAATGAAAAGAATTTACACCAATGGAGAAGGCAAACTATACCACAGGAACGGCCAAACTAGCAAGCCACTTCCGGCCAGCCCACACCCCCAACACCTGCTCACCGCCACCGTCCCCAAGGGAAGGGAAACATGGCTCCTGGCCTAAGCAGAGACGTCATGCACTACTGCCTCCCGGCCTCCCCGGTCTCCGCCGCTGCCTCCCTCTCCGCCGCATTCTCCGACAGCGGCGGCGGCGAGGACCGCATCAGCGCCCTCCCCGATAGCCTCTTACGTGAAGTCGTCTCCCGCCTCCCCGTCAAGGACGGCGCCCGCACCGACGCGCTCTCCCGACGCTAGCGCGGCCTGTGGCGCGCCACCCCACTCGTCACCGACGACGTCCACCTCCTATTGGTTCTAGGACCAATAGTGTAAAAAGAAAACCCTTAAACCGCTCAGCCAACTGTGCGGGAGGACATAAAAAAGAGAAGCATTTTTTTTCCAGAGGCTAATTTGCAAGATAACAAACGCGACAAAAACCACATGGGCGGCCGATTCGGACTCCAACGTGGCACAGTCCGACTTCAAGGACCAAATCTTCACATCCAACGCAAGTTTTTGGACTAGGTTATCACGCTTTGCAAATTGTAGGACCAAATCTTCACATGCCACACAAGTTCTATGACTAAATATGTAACTAGACAGATAGCGCGCTTCGCTGCGCCGCCTGCCTCACGTGTTGTAATTGAAAAATAATGGGTTGATTTGTGAGGTCTCTAGGGCGCGTGTAATTAGAGACCAGTCATATGAGGACAAATGAGATTGTTTGGACAGAATTGTGAATTGTGCTAACAGGGGATCGATAATCATACAGTACTAAAATGTTCATACCAGATTATCAATAATTACGGAACAATCACGAACCACGGTAAACACCAACTCTTGAAACGAATTTACAAAAATAGTTGTAGTTGAATACAACTTCAAATTGCGATGTAAACAACTACCAACTTACATATCATATGCAAGAAGGCGGTTGACACAGGCCCTCAATGTCATCAAGGAGTAAAGACCTCATTAGCCAGATTGTATCGCCTCAACTACAACAAATACACCTCATCACAAAGGTGCAACTTCAAATTGGCCTTGATTGATTTCCCCACTTCTATGTGCTGCAAGTTAAGCCGCATGGCAGCTAGTGTCATTGGATGCCGGCAAACTTGCCCAAGAGATGGACGCCGACAGTCATTGGTGTTCATACATATAGAAGGTTGCACAGTTAACACAACAATGCTAGACGCCAAAAAAATCATATCCAGCTCATGTTCCTTTGATCAACACCTAGCACTTGAGAAACTGCTCCATATGAAGCAAGCTATGCATCAGGACAGCAAGTTGCATGAATTCACCTAGGAACGCACCATAAAGTGACAAACAGAGCTAAGTGCAAGAGAACTATCGAAAAGAAGTTTCACTTGGAAAACCCATGAATGGTTAAAAATGAGCTGAATTTCACCCCGGAAGTAATATGCCATCCAGAACCATATGTTCATGTATAGACATATAGATAATCTTAGGTGCATTTAATTTGCATACTACCTCAAAAGAAAACGTGAAGTAGCCAGAAGGAATAGATGCAAATAAAAGAACATGTATACAAATGGATGTATAATTATATTGATTATTGAGTATACAGTGACTGGGTATCTTATTTACTAAACATGACCCTGAAGATTTTATTGGAGTTGCAGGGCCAATTCTCATGGGCCACGAGGAGCAATACACCGCATTCATCTTATTCATGGCATGTGTCTGCTCACTATCATCTCCAGATCTCACAAAAGCATAATTCTTTGATCCACTACAGGAATGGCGCGCTGCGCCGACGGCCGTGGCGTACGCCGACGGCCAAATGTCGGGGCCGTCGGCGTACTGCCCGGTCAGCCCAGCTGCTCGAAGCGCCCCTCGGCGTATAGCCACCCTCGGCACATGACACGCTATGCCGAGGGTGGCCCTCGGCGTATCGGCGGCCCTCGGCATAGGTTGAGGGTACGACCCCGTCCCGTCGCCCCGCGGCCATGCCCTAACTGGACATTGACGGCGTGAAGCCTATGCCGAGGGCCCCCGTCGGCGTAGCTGAAGCCAATTTCTCCCGCCGAATCCTCCCGCCCCTCCCGCCAAAATGACGTCAGCTGTTTAGCCTATGTCGAGGGGCACCGTCGGCTTAGCATCCATCTTTTTTTTCCTTTTTCCCGCCCATTTCTCCCGCCCAATCTTTCCCGCCAATTTTTCCCGCCATTTTCTCCCGCCGCCTTTTCTCGCCGTTTCAGCCCCTCGCCTCCCTATATATACCCATGTGTTCTTCTCCAACAAAACACCACCACCAGCATGGTGTGGTGTTGTTTGTCTAATGTTGTACCCCGGGGTCTTTCGGCTACACGCACATGCGCCGACGGCACTTAGGCATGTCCCGGACGTATAGGGCGGAACTCACCTAGGTGGGGTGAACCGGAGGAAAACCTTAGATAGCATGGATCCATACTTGCCACCACATGACCTAAAACAAAGGAAAAAAGTCCATTGCTAACCCTAACTCTAACCCTAACCCTAACCCTAGGGGTAGATTTGCGGGGTCCCCGCCCCCTAGGGTTTCCCTAGATACAAACCACCGGAGCGTCCGAATCGCCGGAAACTCCTGCTACGGCTCATCCGGGGCCTATTTCATTCCAAACCTATGGTTTCCATGTGCATATGTCCTAAACAAAGCAAAGAAATTAAAAAAATCCATTGGTGAACCCTCGCACGGAAAAAGCTATAGGGGTAGATCTGCAAGGTCCCCGGCCTAGGGTTTCCCAAGATACAGATCACCGGAGCGTCGAAATCGCTTGAAAACTTGCATTTGTCCCTAACATATGTGTACAAGTGTGATGTAAGGTTTGTCTAACCTTGCATGTACCCCGCGTTGACGATTTCCGCATACATGGGCCGACACTTGGTAAAATCCAGGATTTGTATGTGGAAACTCCTGCTACGGCTCATCCGGGGCCTATTTCATTCCAAACCTATGGTTTCCATGTGCATATGTCCTAAACAAAGCAAAGCAAATAAAAAAATCCATTGGTAAACCCTCGCACGGAGAAAGCTATAGGGGTAGATCTGCGGGGTCCCCGCCCTAGGGTTTCCCAAGATACAGATCACCGGAGCGTCGGAATCGCTTGAAAACTTGCATTTGTCCCTAACTTATGTGTACAAGTGTGATGTAAGGTTTGTCTAACCTTGCATGTACCCCGCGTTGACGATTTCCGCATACATGGGCCGACACTTGGTAAAATCCAGGATTTGTATGTGGAAACTCCCGCTACGGCTCATCTGTGGCCTATTTTATTCCAAACCTATGGTTTCCATGTGCATATGTCCTAAACAAAGCAAAGAAAATAAAAAAATCCATTGGTAAACCCTCGCACGGAAAAAGCTATAGGGGTAGATCTGCGGGGTCCCCGCCCTAGGGTTTCCCAAGATACAGACTATCGGATCGTCGGAATCGCTGGAAAACTTGCATATGCCCATAACATATGTGTACAAGTGTGATGTAAGGTTTGGCTAACCTTGGATGTACCCGTTGTTGACGATTTCCGCATACATGGGCTAACACTTGGTAAAATCCAGGATCTGTATGTGGAAACTCTCGCCACGGCTAAAATGGAGCCTATTTTATGGTAAAGTATGCCCAACCTATGGTCTAGGACGCGTCATTTTATGTGCTAAATGTTTTCCGTTTCGCGCGTTGGCGGACGGGTGCACGCGCGCGCCGGTACGGCCATACCGCATGTCCCGGCGGCCCCGTTTTGCGCAGTTGGCAAAGCAAACGGAGCCAAAAAATCGAGCGGAGCCGCGTGGCGTCATTTTATGTGTCCTAGTGACCACCGCAAAAGACGGAACCGGGATACGGCAATTATCTTGGAGAACCCTTCACGAACGGGGCTATCTCGTCCGGAGTTCTATGGCTTTTAGGGGAAATGAGTAGGAAACGGCCCGTTTCACCACATAGTTTGTCGGAACGAGGCCATATTTGGCACGTGCGTGGGCCTTAGGATGGGAAGCAAGGCCCCGGTCGCGGATTTCCAATCCGAACCACGGGCGACGGTTTTTCCATTTTCGGGGTGCCTGAAGGGCTTTTTTTGTGAAGCGGCTACATGGTGCGCATTTCGGTATCGCGCGGGACCTCCGCGCGGCGGTAGGATACCTCCTACGCACCACCTATCACATGCCATATGCGCGCGGAAGCCATCCGGGAATCCCACCCGCTTCTCGCGGTGCCCCGCCGAATCCGCTGGAAACTGTCCGGATTTGAACTAGGGCGACACTTTCCTTCGCTCAATAAATGGAGCGAAAAATGTTTTTAGGTCTAGGACGCGTCATTTTATGTGCTAAATGTTTTCCGTTTCGCGCGTTGGCGGACGGGTGCACGCGCGCGCCCGGTACGGCCATACCGCATGTCCCGGCGGCCCGGTTTTGCGCAGTTGGCAAAGCAAACGGAGCCAAAAAATCGAGCGGAGCCGCGTGGCGTCATTTTATGTGTCCTAGTGACCACTGCAAAAGACGGAACTGGGATACGGCAATTACCTTGGAGAACCCTTCACGAACAGGGCTATCTCGTCCGGAGTTCTATGGCTTTTAGGGGAAATGAGTAGGAAACGGCCCGTTTCACCACATAGTTTGTCGGAACGAGGCCATATTTGGCACGTGCGTGGGCCTTAGGATGGGAAGCAAGGCCCCGGTCGCGGATTTCCAATCCGAACCACGGCGACGGTTTTTCCATTTTCGGGGTGCCGGAAGGGCTTTTTTTGTGAAGCGACTACATGGCGCGCATTTCAGTATCGCGCGGGACCTCCGCGCGGCGGTAGGATACCTCCTACGCACCACCTATCACATTCCATATGCGCGCGGAAGCCATCCGGGAATCCCACCCGCTTCTCGCGGTGCTCCGCCGAATCCGCCGGAAACCGTCCGGATTTGAACCGGGGCGACACTTTCCTTCGCTCAATAAATGGAGGGAAAAATGTTTTTAGGTCTAGGACGCGTCATTTTATGTGCTAAATGTTTTCCGTTTCGCGCGTTGGCGGACGGGTGCACGCGCGCGCCCGGTACGGCCATACCGCATGTCCCGGCGGCCCCGTTTTGCGCAGCTTGGCAAAGCAAACGGAGCCAAAAAATCGAGCGGAGCCGCGTGGCGTCATTTTATGTGTCCTAGTGACCACCGCAAAAGACGGAACCGGGATACGGCAATTATCTTGGAGAACCCTTCACGAACGGGGCTATCTCGTCCGGAGTTCTATGGCTTTTAGGGGAAATGAGTAGGAAACGGCCCGTTTCACCACATAGTTTGTCGGAACGAGGCCATATTTGGCACGTGCGTGGGCCTTAGGATGGGAAGCAAGGCCCCGGTCGCGGATTTCCAATCCGAACCACGGGCGACGGTTTTTCCATTTTCGGGGTGCCTGGAAGGGCTTTTTTTTGTGAAGCGGCTACATGGCGCGCATTTCGCATCGCGCGGGACCTCCGCGCGGCGGTAGGATACCTCCTACGCACCACCTATCACATTCCATATGCGCGCGGAAGCCATCCGGGAATCCCACCCGCTCCTCGCGGTGCTCCCGCCGAATCCGCCGGAAACCGTCCGGATTTGAACCGGGGCGACACTTTCCTTCGCTCAATAAATGGAGGGAAAAATGTTTTTAGGTCTAGGACGCGTCATTTTATGTGCTAAATGTTTTCCGTTTCGCGCGTTGGCGGACGGGTGCACGCGCGCGCCCGGTACGGCCATACCGCATGTCCCGGCGGCCCCGTTTTGCGCAGCTTGGCAAAGCAAACGGAGCCAAAAATCGAGCGGAGCCGCGTGGCGTCATTTTATGTGTCCTAGTGACCACCGCAAAAGACGGAACCGGGATACGGCAATTATCTTGGAGAACCCTTCACGAACAGTGGCTATCTCGTCCGGAGTTCTATGGCTTTTAGGGGAAATGAGTAGGAAACGGCCCGTTTCACCACATAGTTTGTCGGAACGAGGCCATATTTGGCACGTGCGTGGGCCTTAGGATGGGAAGCAAGGCCCCGGCCGCGGATTTCCAATCCGAACCACGGGCGACGGTTTTTCCATTTTCGGGGTGCCGGAAGGGCTTTTTTTTGTGAAGCGGCTACATGGCGCGCATTTCAGTATCGCGCGGGACCTCCGCGCGGCGATAGGATACCTCCTACGCACCACCTATCACATTCCATATGCGCGCGGAAGCCATCCGGGAATCCCACCCGCTTCTGCGGTGCCCCGTCGAATCCGCTGGAAACCGTCCGGATTTGAACCGGGGCGACACTTTCCTTCGCTCAATAAATGGAGGGAAAAATGTTTTTAGGTCTAGGACGCGTCATTTTATGTGCTAAATGTTTTCCGTTTCGCGCGTTGGCGGACGGGTGCACGCGCGCGCCCGTACGGCCATACCGCATGTCCCGGCGGCCCCGTTTTGCGCAGTTGGCAAAGCAAACGGAGCCAAAAAATCGAGCGGAGCCGCGTGGCGTCATTTTATGTGTCCTAGTGACCACCGCAAAAGACGGAACTGGGATACGGCAATTACCTTGGAGAACCCTTCACGAACGGGGCTATCTCGTCCGGAGTTCTATGGCTTTTAGGGGAAATGAGTAGGAAACGGCCCGTTTCACCACATAGTTTGTCGGAACGAGGCCATATTTGGCACGTGCGTGGGCCTTAGGATGGGAAGCAAGGCCCCGGTCGCGGATTTCCAATCCGAACCACGGGCGACGGTTTTTCCATTTTCGGGGTGCCGAAGGGCTTTTTTTGTGAAGCAGCCTACATGGCGCGCATTTCGGCATCGCACGGGACCTCCGCGCGGCGGTAGGATACCTCCTACGCACCACCTATCACATTCCATATGCGCGCGGAAGCCATCCGGGAATCCCACCCGCTTCTCGCGGTGCCCGCCGAATCCGCCGGAAACCGTCCGGATTTGAACCGGGGCGACACTTTCCTTCGCTCAATAAATGGAGGGAAAAATGTTTTTAGGTCTAGGACGCGTCATTTTATGTGCTAAATGTTTTCCGTTTCGCGCGTTGGCGGACGGGTGCACGCGCGCGCCCGGTACGGCCATACCGCATGTCCCGGCGGCCCCGTTTTGCGCAGCTTGGCAAAGCAAACGGAGCCAAAAATCGAGCGGAGCCGCGTGGCGTCATTTTATGTGTCCTAGTGACCACCGCAAAAGACGGAACCGGGATACGGCAATTATCTTGGAGAACCCTTCACGAACGGGGCTATCTCGTCCGGAGTTCTATGGCTTTTAGGGGAAATGAGTAGGAAACGGCCCGTTTCACCACATAGTTTGTCGGAACGAGGCCATATTTGGCACGTGCGTGGGCCTTAGGATGGGAAGCAAGGCCCCGGCACAGCTGCGGGAAGCATGAATTGCTGCGCGTTCATTAGCTTTTGAATCACACAAATGCGGGAGGTCTAACGGCCGGAGGTAATTAAATCACCTCACCGTAGTCCGTACTACTAGTACTCGGCGCATACATAGCTACCAACCAAAAACCTCGACTAGTCGTGCCTAATTGTGCGACTAGTCCATGGGCCGGTACCATAGCGACTCATCGAGGCCGAAACCAAGATAGTACCACCAGCGCAGCTTGCTCGCTCGGTGAACTCGCCGCCACCGCTCGCCCTATCATATTAGGTGGACGCACATTCTCGTAGATGATTATCCGGCCAAATGCATTTCTTTTAAAACAACAAGATAGTACTAGAAAACAATCTTGGTTCAACCATCATAGTGCAAGCAATTAAATAAAATCAATGACCATTAAATAGATAACTTTAAGATCATTAATTTTCAGTCTAAAAAATTTAAAAAAAATACATTATGCCGAGGGGGCCCCTCGGCGTATCCTCCCCCTCGGGGTAATCAAACCCTAGCCGCGCGGGTCGAAAACCCACCTGGTCGGCCGCCTTGGGTCCACCTCGATGGGTAACCCGAGGGTGGCCCTCGGGGTATCACCTGGTCGGAATCCCGTTTTCCCCAAATCGAGTTGGACGCCCGCCGCCCCCAAATCGTTTTCCCCCCCGCGCGCCCTCTTTTCCCTGTCGTCCCGCCGCCGCCTCCTACCCGCCGCCGCCGCCTCCTACCCGCCGCCGCCGCCGCCTCCTCCTCGCCCCGGCCTCCTCCTCCTACCCGCCGCCGCCGCCTCCTCCTCGCCCCGGCCTCCTCCTCCTACCCGCCGCCTCCTACCCGCCGCCGCCTCCTGACCCGCCGCCGC
This sequence comes from Lolium rigidum, assembly GCF_022539505.1. Classification (NCBI taxonomy): domain Eukaryota; kingdom Viridiplantae; phylum Streptophyta; class Magnoliopsida; order Poales; family Poaceae; genus Lolium; species Lolium rigidum. The sequence continues at coordinate 5,794,525 of NC_061514.1, read as the reverse complement.
CCCCGCTCCTCCTCACCCCGGCCTCCTCCTCCTCGCCCCGGCCTCCTCCTCGCCCCGCCCCCGCTCCTCCTCGCCCGGCCTCCTCCTCCCGGCAAATGGTACGATCATAATTTGGGCATTTTTCCGATGATTCTTGTTGTATACGAGTGGTAACTAACCGTGGTCCGAGCCTCGTCATTTACCGAGTTTTGTTCTCCTTAGCATCTCCATGTTGACACGAATATTGTTGATGTAGAACGAGTAATAAACATACGGTACTATGGTATTTGCATCAGACGTGTGTAGGGTGAAGTTGCTTGTGGTGGTGGACATCAATCTGCCACAGTTGTCACTTTCTTAAAGCAACGTTTTTCCCAATTCTTCAAAAACAGTCGTTTTGAGAGATGGTGCCGCGGGAACGCCTGCATGTTGTGCAGCAGCTACAAGTCTTTGCATATATATTCCTGCTTCTATGATTTAATAAATCTGGCTGTTTCCCTCAAAACAAGAAAAGAAAAAGAGAAGCAACCATCGACGTACATTATGTTCATGCATCTCTGACCTGTGATGGCGATGTCACGGGACGTAGCTCGATCGTGTCGACATGCTATTTTTTCTCTTTCAAACTCAGGCGCGGGAGTGTGAGATCAGCCTCGTCTTGAGTTGAAATAGAAATGTGTAGTTGAAATTGAAATGCTATGTTTAATAATGTAAATAGAAATGCAAATGTGAATTTCTTCTAATAATATGTATTTGTAATAGGCCAGGCCGTGACCGCCTCGTCTTGAGCACCCCGGCGTGACGATCCCGGATCTTGACGCGCTTCTCGACGGTCGCCGACATCGACACTCGGTTGTTCGACTACTTCCTCTACAGCCGAGGGTGAGCAAAATTTCCAACTTCTTCTCCGCATTTTATTTATGTCACTAGATTCATTTTCCAAGTCAAGTTGCGTCGCCTAGGTGTCACTTCCCGTCCTCAAGCGTTACGCGGATAAATATGCATTAGTGGTCGGCATATTTTCAACCGTAACGCTTGCGGCATTTACGGGACAGCCGGCGGATCCGTAGTTAGTACGTTCTCCATGCTCTGCTCCGGTCCGAGTCAGGATTTCGGCAGCGCCTCACCGTTGTTCTCCGGATGCACATCCTCTTGTCTTTTTGGCGAGACGTGTATCGGGAGAGCAGCGGGGAGGTGCTGCGGGAATTTTGACTCGGACCGGGGTAGAGCATGGAGAACGTACTCAATCTACGGATCCGGCGGCTGCTAGGAGCCCACCTAGTAGAGATGTAGGTTGATGCATTCGTTTTGCTCGTTAAAAAAATTAAAATATGATGCATTTTCCTATTTGATATAAATGCTATGCTTGTCGTTTGGCTTCCAATAGAGCAGAGGATGGCTGATAATGGATGGATGTACACCGGCCGTGTTAGTGCGACTAATAAAACAAGATGAGTGGATAAGAAAGACTTGGCATTTAGTGAAGGAGTTGGCGCGTGGTACAAAACGAAGGTTCAGCCACTTTGCCCGTGCAATCGTTGCTTGAAGCATCACCGTCGTGGAAAGGATGACATGTTTAAACACCTTCCGCAATATGGGTATATGCCTCGTTACGTCACGCAGATCGACTTTGATGAGCACGAACGTGACGGAGGTGAGGTGATGCGGCAGCGGCTCAATGGCAATGAGTACGATGGGGTTAGAGACTTTCTAGATGATCTTGTCGATGCCCACATGCCGCAGTCGCCACCTTCACGGGAGGAACCGCCGTAACCGGAGGAACCTCCGTAACCGGAGGAACCGCAGCCAGCCGCGAAGGCCTTCTATGATATGATAGCCGCCGCTAAGACGCCTCGTACGATGGCGCCGAGATTTCTCAGCTCGATGCCATCTCCCAATGTCTAGCCGACAAGACCCGGTACAACACCACCCGTGACGGCTTCGAAGCAAGTCTGAAAACAACTGGTAACATGTTGCCCAAAGGGCATTGTCCGCCTAAAAGCCCGCACGAGACGAGGCAACTCATGTCGGCGCTCAACATGGATTATCAAAGGATAGACTCGTTGTCCAAAAGGCTGCGTTCTCTTCTGGAAACAGCTTGCGGAGGACAAGTACCGTCCCATTTGTAAGGCCTCTAGGTATGAAGAGGTAACGGGAAAGGATGGTCAGTGAGGCGGTCAAAAATCGCAAAGTCGATTCTTCGGTATCTCCCATTCATAAAAAGAATCCAGCGGCTTTACTTGACTGAGGAGACCGCCAAACAGATGACGTGGCATAAGATGGGGACTCGAATAAAGGACAATCAGAGCCGGACGAAGATGGGACATCCATCTGATGGCAATGCATGGAAGAACTTTGATAGAAAATACCCCCAAAGGGCGGCAGATGCTCGGAATGTCGAATTGCAATAGCTACGGATGGCTTCAATCCATATGGTATGTCGACCGCCAATTACAGCTTGCTGGCCCGTGTTTGTAATTCCGCTCAATCTCCCTCCCGGAGTCCTAATGACGAGGAAGACCATGTTTCGTCGCCGATCATTCCAGGGCCCGATTACCCGGGAAGAACTTGAGTGTCTACATGCAGCCAATTGTGGATGATTTGAACCACTCTTGGCACCACGGGACGTTGACGTACGACCGAGCATCGAAGACAAACTTCTACATGAAAGTTTGGTTGCAGTATACCATGCATGACATGCCCGGTACGCCCTAACATGCGGTTGGTGTACAGCTGGTAAATGGCCATGCCCGAGTGTGCGAGCATCGACTTGAGTTCCTTTGGCTAAATAAGGGTCGCAAGTATGTTGCGTTTGACACGAATCGGCAGTACCTCAAACGGAGGCATCCGTTCGTAGAAGACAAAAAGAACTTCAAGAAAGGCAAAGTTGTGCATGAAGTAACAGAGGTGCCAAAGTTCGATGGTATAGCCGTTGATGCCGAGCTACGTGCTCTCGTGCCGCCGGCATCGGAATCCGGCCATCAATTTGAGGGATATGGTGTAACGCACAACCTGGACTCACGAGGCAGCCTTAACGAAGCTCGAGTATTACAAGGACCTCGAACTTCCCCATAACATCGATGTGATGCACACCGTAAAGAATGTCGCGGAGTCCTTATTTCACACGTGCCTAAACATTCCCGGAAGTCAAAGGATAATGTCAAGGCTAGAGTCGATGTTGAGAAGCTCGTGATAGGAAGAAATTACACATGCAACGTCCTACCGGCCGTCGAAAGAATTGGTTCAAGCCGCACGCCGACTTCCGCCTTGATTCCATCCAAAAGAAGGAGGCATTCAAGTGGCTAAAATACGTCGTGATGTTCCCCGATGGTTATTGTTCGAATATGAGCAAGGGAGTCAATCTTTCGACGGGAAAAGTCACCGGGCTCAAGAGTCACGACTATCATATATGGATTGAGCGGCCGATGCCGGTGATGCTTCGAGGGTATCTCCCCGAGAAAATATGGCGAGTGCTCGCGGAGTTGAGCCATTTCTTCCGCACGCTCCGTGCTAAGCGGATATGTCCTAAGGTTATTGAGAAGCCGCAAGTTCAAGTGCCGGAGTTGCTATGCAATTTGGAGATGATCTTTCCGCCAGGCTTCTTTACTCCGATGGCACATCTCATTGTGCACCTCGCAAACGAGGCACTCTTGGGTGGCCCAAGTGCGGTTTCGGTGGCAGTTTTGTATTGAGAGAGAGTTCAAGTATATTCGGAAGATAACTGGAAACAAAGCCAAGATTGAAGCATGCATAGCCGAGGCAACGTGCCTTCGGGAGATGGCAGATGCCGCAACAACGTACTATCCCGATGAAGTTCCCACTCGCATAACCCGGTCTCTCGTTACAATGTCGACGTGCCCATGAATGACCCCAAGCTTCAACTATTCCAATGTCCCGGTGGCAAGGCTGGTAAAGGACAAAAATATAGATTGGAGAGGGAAGAGAAGGATTGCATAATGCTCTATGTGCTTATGAACATGAAGGAAGTGGTGGGGGACGACGACGATGGCGGTCACGATTTCATTAGGTAACATGGTGTAATGCTTATTGTATCTAGTTTCGATCACCTACACTCAACTCGGTCTAATGCTTATTGTATCCTTTCAGCGAATTCACGGATGAACAGTGGTGGCTTCCGCGCGATCCCACGGGCGCGGAGTTGGAGACTCTACTGAAAGAGGGTGCTCCCGAAGTAAAAATAAACTTTGTGTCTTGGTTCATGAAAAAAGTAATGTCTAAGCTGTCCCTCTTACCTACCAATATGTGACTTGTCCCTGTTATTCCACGTAACTAATGCACAAAACAAATTTGAACCGTGCTTGTAGGGAGCTGATGCAAACGTTGAGATGACAGATGAGTTGAGATGTGTTTCCCAAGGTTGTAACCGTGACGTCATGAAGTATGAGAAGTATGACGTGAATGGGTTTCGATTCCATACGTAGACACACCGGAAGGGCCGGCGAATCCAAAAACGATAAATACCGGTGTCTTCACTAAAGGATCCGATACCTTTGATTACTACGGGAGGTTAGAGAATGTATACGAGCTGACCTTCAACCGTACAAACAAACAACTCAATCTCGTTGTGTTCAAGTGTCATTGGTTCGACCCAAGAGGTGGACGAGAGAATTACCAAGTCCATTGGGTTAGTTGAAGTTAAGCCTTCCACCACCTATACCGGAGCCGATGTCTATATTGTTGCTCACCAAGCCAAGCAAGTTTATTATTTGCCGTACCCATGCCGGAAAGCGGCCCTCAACGGCTCGGGAAGTCGTGTTCCGGGTATCGCCACATGGTAACCTACCGATTCCCTCCGAGGACGATTACAACAACATTGACCCTGTAACATACGAGGGAATTTTCTATCAAGAGGAAGAGGACTTCGGGCACTTTGAGTTAGAATGTGTTCTTGAAGAGGACCTCGTAAACGATGCGAAAACTCGTGGTGAGTCGATGGTGGATCTAAAGGACATAGATATGCTCGAGAAGTTACAAGTGGAAGATGATAGCGATGATGAGCCTCCACCCGTCTATCAAAATCCAACTTACTACTCAAAAGATAGTGATAGTGATAGTGGCAATGAGAAACAAAATGAGATTGACGATGAGATTGATGACGGCTGGTGAGGGTCTTTTATGTGTTTATATTTCAACATGCTTCTTATTTGTTTAGTATCTTTATGCTTAGTATTTATATTTTTTCAACATGCTTCTTTATTGTTTAGTATCTTTATGCTTAGTATTTATATATTTTTGAACATGCTTCTTAATTGTTTAGTGTCTTTATGCTTACTATTTATATATTTTTCAACATGCTTCTTAATTGTTTTCTCTTTCTCAATGCGGGTGATTGAACAATATGAGCGGCGGCAAGGAGGACTCGTCGAGCGTGCTTAAGAAGATGCAACGAGCGCAAGGCCAATGTTAGAAGGAGTGAGAGGGCACCGCGTCGCAATCTGCGTTACGAGGACGGCGCGGGAGGAGGAGGAGGAGGAGGACGAGGACGAGGACGGGGACGAGGTGGTGGAGCTGGAGGTGGCTTGGGAGGAGGTGGAGGTGGAGGTGGAGGTGGAGGTGGAGGTGGTCGGGGAGTACCGGACTTTGAGCCACCACCCTCGGCTTCGAGCGACGTTGCTTCCGGGTTCTTTTTGGAGGGGCCGTCTACGAGAGGAGGCGGAGACGGAGTCTAGAGCCGAGGGGACTCTAGCCGCGGGTTTGAGACTCCGAGAGGAGGATGGGCGGCCGAAGCCACCGAAGATTCGTGGGGAAGCGAGAGTCCCCGACGAGAGGAAGGAGCCTAAGACCCATGAGGCGAAGACCCTTATTATTCCCGCTGGCCCCGAGTAAGTGTACTAATTTGGCAATTTCGATTTTCATGTACTAATGTTTGATTTTCATGTGCTAATGTTTGATTTTCATGTGCAGCAATTGGACATTTCCTCCGGGGTCAAGGCGCGTCGGCCTTAGCAGCATGATTGGAGCTTTGCTTAGGAAGTTCCGGCCGGGCAAGTACTATCCCCTCGGACTCGTCCCAGCTCGGCGAGAAGAAACTAGCCACTACTTGGACGGACTACGAGAGTGCCCCCGGCGTAGGCTTCCCGACGAGCTGCCGAGGCCGTGATGAGAAAGTTTTGGGTAAGACATATTTTCTCGAGCTTCGTTCATATTTGATGACCCCAATGTTCTAACTCATGACTCTCACAATTGTTTTTTTGCATGATTGAAGTGTTTTTATCGTGTGGCGCCCGAGGTTGAGGAGACGGCCGCGAACAGGACTTTGCGGGCGACTTGTGAGAGGTTGACACCGCAGGTGTGGTACAACCAAAGGATCACGTCCGCGGGTCACTTCGGGCACAGAGAGGCGAGAGGGTCCGAGGTCGGACATTGTCGGTAAGAATGCTAAGGCCGAGTACGAGATGACGGTGGAGGACTACATGTCGGTGAGTAAAATGTCAATGAGATTCTACATTGCTACTAAGTTGCGATTGCATTAGATTGAGTTGAGTATTGCATTTTCGGGTTATCCCCGATTGGGCCGAGCCGCATGCCGAGGCATGGGAGGAGATGGTTAGGACGAGGTGGCTCAAGATGGACGAGGACTTTGCAGCCGTGGCGAGGCGGAACGCGGAGAACCGAGGCGACGGTGGCACACACTCGTGGGGGAAACCTCAGCTACGAGCGCTACAAGGGGAAGACGGTATGTATACATTTTATTTTCCGTCGGGTTCAAAGTTGGTACTCACAACATTTCCTTTCGCGATGCGGAGGGCCGCGTTAGGACCCGAGGAGGAGATGTCCGACCTCGAGATATACAACAAGATGCGGCTTAAGAAGCCCGATCTCTCGCAGCCTCGGCCCTCGCTCCCCGAGTACTTCGGCACCTACGCCGAGGACGTCGACAACTACTCGCGCGATGGTGAGGCATCGTCACCCGGAGGTGGATGACCCCATGAGCGCGGAGGTCGACGAGGAGTCGTTGGTCCCGTCGTCCGGAGGGTTGCCGCATGGCCGTCTCACCATGATGAACAAGGCCGTCAAGCATACCCTCACCACGACCTTCACGCGTCTCAAGGCGGGCCTCACCAAGGACAGCCCCCTCTCCCGCCTCGTCGCCGGGCTCGGCAACCCGCATACGACGTAAGTTTCTCTCATTTCCATCCTCTTTCCGACTTTCGTTCATACATTGCTAAGTGCTAACGAGACATGAATTTGTGAAATTGTAGCTCGACTTCGAGGCGGCCTACGTGGCCGCTCATCAAGAATATCGGGTGGCCTTCAACCAGCACCAGCAGCAGTTCATGGAGTACATGGCATATATACATGTAAGTTCCAACCTTTGTTTTCGCAAATGATGACAAGTCCCACTTTCCCCTAGTTTGATGCTTCATTTCCGCAAAGACCGACATGTAAACTATCTTGCAGGCGTCGTTTGTGGGCAATCAAACCGGACAGACAGACGGATTTAGGGCCGATGCCTCCCTTTCCGGGGCCGGCGCCAAACATGCCATCGAAGGAAAATTTCGCTGCGGAGTACTATGGGAGAACAACGGTAAGTTCTTCGCCAAACCGAATACTACGGCTTTCCTTTGCCTCGCAAATTGCTAACATCTCGGGAACATGTGTGTAGGGAACGGGATGTTCCGGAAACCAGGGTGGTGGGAGGGACATGACACCGGTTCATCATGGTGGTCCTTCTCCCGGTGCTACACCCGGTACTTCTCCCGGTCCTTCTCCCGGTGGTTCTTCCGCAGCTTCTACCGGAAGGAATCGGCCCGGCCCGGTGTTTAGCGGCGACGAGCTCCTCTAGTTGTCCCATGCATGTATCTTATCGACACGATACTATGTATCCGGAGCTATGTTATGAGACCATGATTTGTAGCTATTTGAACATCGTGTGATGTCTATGTGCAAAGTCCTGTGAATTATGCAATATATGTGCTGTGAAAACTGTGAAATCTGTGCAAATTGTGAAATCTGTGAAAAACTGAGAAATCTGTCAATTTGGCAATTTTGTGAAATCTGGGTCGACGCTACGCCGACGGCCTCCCCTCGGCATAGCCTCGACATGGACCAAATGGTCAGGGCTATGCCGAGGGCCTCCCCTCGGCGTATGAACGGGGAGCTCCCGGCGGCTGCCACGTCGCCCGATACGCCGACGGGGCCACGCTCGGCGTAGTGTCTACGTAGACGCGGCCGGAGGCGCCACGTGCCTCCGTACGCCGACGGGGGCGACGCTCGGCGTAGCCTCTGCGTAGAAGCGGCCAGGAGGCGCCACGTGCCTTCATACGCCGACGGGCGACGCTCGGCGTAGCCCAAACGGACGTTAGCCGGACGGCGCCGGTCACCGTGCTACGCCGAGGGTTGCGACGCCGACGAGCGGTTCCAGCCTGTCGGCCCTCTGCGGCTACGCCGACGGCGGCCTCTACGCCGAGGGCCGCGTGTGCTCTGCCGAGGCCTACCTTCCCCGAGGAGCTACGCCGAGGGGGCCCGTCGGCGTACCGTACGCCGAGGGCAAGCGCGTGCTACGCCGAGGGTCGAAGGCCGTCGGCATCTACCGCGATTCCTGTAGTGATCTACCGGTGTATAGCATTGCGAATACATAAAGAAAATGTATACTGCTAACTTCTGAATATGCTAAATAATATGACATTTACTATCACTGAGCTAAAGTCAATGCTGAACCAACTTTCATGCATCTTTCCTGTGTGTCACCCTATATACTGCAACTTGCAAGCAGAATAATAATCATGCGAGTCTTATTACAACTTTTCTCAGGCAACAAACTTAACCCATAGCACGCAAAAGATAACACCCTTACACCTTCGTGATAACATTAACACCAGTAAGTACTTCACCGGCAAAAGAACTAAAGTTATGTGAACTCAATTGGCAATGCGGAAAATAAAATGGAACTTCTAGTCCTACATTATCATAAATTAGTCTCGCTAACTATATTTTCCGGTCTTTCAAGCAGATAAGTCGCCCTTACATTCCCGTGATGCCACATAATCATGCATTAGCCAGCAAGCCCGATATATACACATAATGAGTTTCCAGATAATGTTTAGTTACCTTTAGCAATAAAATTTACTAAAATCCAAAGTAGCCTAGGTTGCTTCAGCATGTGGGTCCAAAAGATTTATGTAATCCTGAAGAGGTTGATAATTCTCCGCTTAGGAAGTACTTAAGATATTTTATTCAGGTCATACTAATTTGCAAGTTTGTATACATCAAAATGATCTACCTAGAAGTCTTGCTGAACGGGCCAATGATATAGTGATATGGGGAAACTTCGGTTGTTGCATAAACATGAGCAATACTCGTATAAAATTCCTACCGACAATGTATATTGCGTAAAAGATCAATGTATACCTTCATCTTGTTCATAAAGAACTCCACTGTAGGAATTCATCTCCTGGCCTAACCGCAAAGTAGAAAATTACTATCATATGTTTCCATAAGATTCCTTTCATCATAGCAAATCAGAACATGTTGTGGCTTGTGAAAAATAGCAGGTTTCCCTAATAAGCACAAGCCTTGAGTTAGAACAGTCAAGATATATAAAATGTGACTATTTCATATATACCAAGCAAGATTTCCCTAGATACATGAACGCCCAAGAAGGGAAAAAACTAAGGGAATGGATTCCATGCTTTACTTTTACTTGTACATCAACTTGAAACATCACACAAGTGTTTTCTAGATTAAGACATCACAAACACTTGTAAAACTACATAATTAATATGAACATCAAGCTCGATTTGCAACTACGGGTTTTCAGCTCCACATGGCTATCTTTAGCAGAAAACTATGTAAGGAGAAAACAGAAAAATCTTGATGGATACATATTAATCAATTATTTCCTCCAGGACAAACCAAAATGAGTGAACATACAGAGACTAAGAATATTTTCATCGTCCATATGCCGATTTACACAAAATCATAGAATAAGATGGAGGCTTGATGGTGTACAATATATAAGCATAGACATGAAGTAAACTAAATCTTTACATAAAAAAAAAAGAACTCAGATAAAATACAACTAAATTTTTCTGGTTATTACCATGTAAATGTGAGTGTTTTGCATTATTCAGCCATCATAACAATTATGTAGTATGTGTAAATGAAAAGGTTTTCATGATATCAATATACGACCTAAACCAAACATCATGCTTTTTAAGGGCGGCAACCAAACTAAAATGCAATACTTGCGGTAGTGGTAGCTGGACAAGGATGCCATGAACTGACGCATCTTCACTAATTCTCGACACCTAATCCACCACCTCATCTTCTGTCAATTCCCAGGCAACTCGAACAACAAAGATTTTATCCCAACTTCGTCACACCCATTTACTTTGAATCTCACATAGGACTAAGAGTCCCTTCTATCGCCTACCAATAGGACAATCATGCCTCGAACATGTCAACTGCATTTTTCACAGGAGGAACTTCTTCAGAAATCTGTAGCCTTCTGTCCATTGCAATGGACTTGCCATCAGTAATGGTTGCCGTGGACTCACAATCAGCTACAAAACCAACAAAAGTATCACAGAATAATAAGTCAATAGTTTACAAATATGCGGACGAAAGCAAAATTAAGCCATCTGATTTATGCAAAATAATAGGCAAACTGTACCTGCAGGGCAAGGATCGACTGTCCTGGATGGAGGGCGGAAGCACGAAGCACGAAGGCCGAGGGACGCCGGCAGGTAGATGGAAAGTCATCTTTCTCCATCACTTGAGGTCAAGGTCGGGGAAGGGAGTTGTCCGTCCTCAGCACAAACCGTACAACGAAGAGAAACCACCCTGCCACGCCGCCGTGATGCCTCCCTCCGCATTAGCCGCTCCAATCCATTCGGCGACATGTGGGAGGAAGCTCAGGGGTACCTCGGAAAATCAGATCAAGAAAGAAGATGCGAGGCGGAAGTTTGCAGCCGGATCTGTTCGGAGCTACGCGGGGCGGCGGCTCGATGCCCTAGCGTGTAGGAGAGCGCTCGCTCGGGAGGAAGGTGGGAGACGGTTCGGGAGAGAGAGTACTCGAGCGGGTTTGGTGCGGGCCTGGCCTGGGTTAGGGGGTGTTGTCCTGTCGGTGCGATTGGCGTGGGAAGTTGGGGCCTACAAGGCAGCGAGACATCGCGGCAGAGAGCCTCAGCGAGCTTGCATGTCAACAAGATTATATATCTTAGAGATAATTTAGCTCTAAAAATACACACAGGTGGTTGGTTCATCAAGTGCAATAGCGCACGGCACATGGCATGGAAAGACATGGCTAGACTTAGATCAACAATTGTAGGACTAAAGTGGGGCAAAGAATCGCTTCAGATCTTCGTGGCCATTAAAGTCGAATTTTTCTAGTTCCTTCTCCCGTGCTTGGTCGCTCGCCAATCGGACCTTGGCCCTGGCAGCGAGGAGCTTGGTATCAACCTCAACATAGCCATGCTGGTCGTACTCGTGGCGGACCCAGGCCTGGAATTTGCAGAATTCCTCTTCGGTTTCTATGTACGCGCGAGGACCGTAACTGTCGGTCTTCTCCTCCTCCTCTAGCGAAGGCCACAAGCCACGATGTAAGCGTCTCAGGGCCTTGACCTCAGCAGGGGCACGATCTTCATTGGCCCTATCAGCAAGGATCCAATCGACCTCCTCCTGCGGCAGCCGCCGCAGCTTTTTTCCAGATCCCTGATACAAATGGGAACAGCCGATCCCGCCGGCCGCTTTCCTCTTGTAGTTGCATACCTTAATTGAGGCCTTCCTTTTGGTGCCACAAGATTTGAGCATCGGACCGTGCTGGCACTGCTTTAGCGCACACTCCTCGCCGGCGGGAAACACTTCCTTGGCCATCGCCGTCATGCTTCTTGTGATGCGCCGATTGAACGAACCCTCCTCACCGGCCATCGTATGATCTTACTCTGTCACGTCTCAAAGCAGCACTAGCTTTCGATCTGGGGCTGACGTGATGAACGAACCCTAGATTTCGATCTGGGGCAGCTTTCGATTTGGGGGAGGAGGAGACGGGGCTGTCCCAATCTTATAAAGGCGGAGGCTTTCTTTGCGACGGTCCGGGTAGAAGAGAGTGGAGTGGGAGTCGGACTCGGCGAGAGCGAGACTGCTGCCACCGAGCCCGTCTACGAATTTACACGCCAGGCCGTGCTTCCAAAGGAATTGGGCCCTGTCACAAGCCCACCGGTCAAATTTAAAAATTGTTCAATTTAAAAATTGTTTAAATTCCAAAATTGTTTAAACTTGAAAATGTTCACAGCCTGTCGGTAGAGTTTGCGCGCAGGAGAGAAAGGGGAAAACAAAAAAGAGAGAAAGTGGGAAACGGGAAACTGCTCCTAGCGGGGGATAATTGCTCCCTGGCAAGCTAATTGTAGGGCTGTAAATTATACGGATATTTTTTACTCTGAATTTCCATCCAAATTTGTTTTTAGGTTATGGTATGCATCACCACTACTATTAAAAGGGAGAGAGGGTGGTGATACAAGACATCTAAGCCGTATAGCACCAATCATACGGTGAAAAAGTATTCAAAACGAACCGGCGGACCATTGTCCGTTGCCCCGCACTGGCCTAGATCGAAGGAACGAGGGGGCATCCTTTTCTTCAGGAACCGTCGCTATCATGCACTGCACCACGATCCCCTGCCAAATCGCCGCCCTACACACGAGCCCATCGCACTTCCTTGTCCACCGCCGTCGGTGCCGCGCGAGCCTGGCTCCGATTAGGTCGCCGATGCCGTTGGATCCTGCCCGATGCCGCCGCTACGCGAGCCCATGCACTTCGTTGCCACCGCCGTTGCCGTCGCCAACCGTGCCCATCGTTTCCGTAGCCATCTGAAACCACAACAAACATGAACACCAAAATTCAGAGTTAACACTTCTACAAATCTGCCTAAATTTGATTTTTTTTGGTCCTATTTGACGACAAAAACTCAAACTAACATATGTAAAACAAAATTATAACAAAAAAAACTTATGATTCTCGGACTGAGCGAGAATAGTCTTCGCATTTCCGCCTAACAGGACGTTCCTGGAACAACTTCAATAGACCTCAACTATGAAGAAAATGGGCTCAAACGATATTGTCGTTTATTACGGATCGATTCGTCGCAAAAAACTAATTTCCTCGATTTTAATCCTACCCTCACCAAGAACAGCTTTTCGAGCCGGGAACCAGAGGAGCGGAACTAGAGGGAGAAAGAAGAATCGAGGACGGCGAGTCGTACCATAGGCTGGCGGATCATCCTTCCAGAGCCTCTCGTGAATCTCCGGCGAGTTCATTAGCTGCAGCGGCGGAGCAGCGGTGGGAGGAGCAGCACGTGCGGGAGCAAGAACACGGAAGCAACGCCGATAATTTAGCTCAAAAAAAAACCCTTTAACCACTCAGCCAACCGTGCGGGAGGATATAAAAAAGAGAAGCATTTTTTTCCAGGGGCTAACGCGGCAAAAACCACCTGGGCGGCCGATTCGTACTTCAGCTTGGCACGGGCCGACTTCGAGGACAAAATCTTCAATCCAACGCAAGTTCTTGGACTAGGTTATCACGCTTTGCAAATTGTAGGACCAAAACTTGACATGCGATACAAGTTCTATGACTAAACGTGTAATTAGCTCTTTTTTACATTAGCCCTATAAACTTTGAATAAGTGCTAGCATAAGTTATGCAAGCTGTAACGACCTAGCCAGATCCACTAGAACCGTAAACCTAAACCTACACGTTGTCTCGCCGCGTGAAACCGGGGTTTCCCCCTCCTCCTATCGCCCAGTGGTGCGGAGGAGGGGACAACATCGTCAACAGTGGAATGTCGCCTCCCTTTTCACCTTCAATTTTTTCTTTTGTCTTATTTTCTTCACTTAGAAGAATTAATTAAGTATTTTGTTGTGCATTGAGTTTTATTGTCTTGGGCTACATCTTCTTGCAATCTTGTTGGCATAAAAAATGATAGAGTAATAAACAGGAAATGAAAATAATTTACACCGATGGAGAAGGCAAACTACCGGGAGAATTTATAATATACCACACTTTACTTTGTTTCTTTACTATTTACCACACATTACCTGGCTATAGATTATTTGCCACACATTAGATTAATTTCTTTATAATTTGCCATATTTCTCTTTTTACAGAACAATTCATTTTTTTAACATGAAAATACATACTAAAATACACGCCGTGTACCTCTTTGGCTGGAACCTACCTAGCTGGTCATAATCGATGAACCAAACGTCTGGCCAGTGCTATTCCCCATTCTCACTTATCCGCGTCCAGTGAGTTCAGCTCAATCGACTAGCACATAGGTCAGGGACCTCCAGGATCCACGCCGGCCGTCCGCCTTGCCCACGCTCTGGCCGAGCCCCGGTGAGCTTGGCAAGGGTAGGTGTGAGGGAGCCAAGGCAGGGGATGCAGGCCAGGAAGCAGCCGCCGCTCGCCATGGTCAGGAGCTCGACCTCCGCCTCGACCGCTGAAGCCTTGAACCACACCGCCAGACGCTTCGCCAGCGCGTCAGCAGTTTCGTTGAGCTCTCCCCCGTAGATTGTTGGCCGGAGTACGGAGGCGGAGCACCAGAATTGACGACAAGGACGACGTCCACGACGCACGGACGCCACGGCCACCGCGCGAGTTCTTCTTCCTCTCCGGCGTCGCGTTCGTCCTCGAGCCGTCCGCCTTCGGCAACAAACCCGCGGTGAGCATCCGCAGCGTTCCCGCCTCTTCCCCGGTCTTCTCCGTCGACTTAGCCGCGTCCACCGAGCGCACACGCCGTCATGTCCGAGCTCACGCGCACCTCGATCTTGCTGCTCACCGACGAGGTACTGCTGGTAAGCTCTCTCTTCTCCTCATCCATATACTCCAGCTAAAGTTTGTTTATTTTTGCCAAAATTATGCTGTCCGCGCCAATGAATGAGAGAGTTTGATGAATTGTCTTCAGCAAAGTGGACTTTTCCTTTTCAGGATTTCCAGTACTTGTGTATCCTATATTATATTCCTACTCGGTTGTTTGTTATCTACTTCCACTTTACCATTTTTCAAACATTTGAGTTGGGGACATCCTTGACTTCTCAAAGATATCAACTCAAGGTTTGTCAGTAGAAACCCAATACATAATATTCTGAATAATCTGGCAGCTTTGTTTTAACTAGCATACCTGCATGGACATGACACACTTAGTTTTCGTTCGAAACATCAAGCACTTCGTTAAAAGTGACTTAAGGGTCCTCCAGGATGTGGAGGAGTTGAAACTGAATGAGAGAGTCCATTCACCCGGTAAAGAACTCACAGGAATTTTTAATCATAGCTGTGCAATGAAACCAGGGATAGCTCCTCGGCTCTATTTCATTGGAATGAAACCAAAGCATAACAGGTCCAGCCTAAAGAGGCAACAAGCTTAGCAGCTCCAGTTTGAAAAGAAAACAAATCCTCGCAGCTTCTAAAGAAGTAAAGAGCAACATAAACCTCAAAAGACTCCCTACAATACAAGTTCCAAAGAGGCAAACACACACCACACAGACACTTCTCCAAACGGCTTGCAAATCAATCTGGCTTGCAAGTTCCAATGTCTTGACACAATAAAATCATTGTTTCCTCCTCCTTGGAGTTAATTTTTTCTTGGATGCATTGGAACTTGAAGGCACATCAAAACTAGGTGTAGCCGGAGATGTAGTAGTTGTCACTGGTGGCGCTGATGCGCCACCCTCGGTAGCGCCACCTTCGGCCATGGCCATAGCAAGTCTCCTACAAATTAAACATGATGTTAGAAGATAGATTTTTTTCATGATTCTTTGCATATGAAAGCAAGCAGAAGGATTACCTCCTCGTAACAGGCACAGGGCTGTCACGAAGACTAGGAGGCAATGTGATTGTATCTCTTTTCGGTGTCCCAACAACAACTGAAAGTACCTCTTGCTCAATCACCTCTGTAGATAGTTGATCTTCATCTTGATGATTTTTTTTGCTCCTTTTCTTTCTGTTTCAATGCACAAGACATTAGAAATAAGAGAGTAATATAGATGTGATACTAATATAACAATACAAATGTTACCTTTCTCTAGGTCCATTTTCCTCACATGTTGCTTTTCTATGCCCCAACTCTCCACATTGTTTGCATCTATTTGTGGTGCCAAATCTCTTTTTCTCTTTTGCATCATCGCCGTCATCCTTCTCTTTTTCTTTGCCATCTACCTTTTTCTTCCCTTTACTACTAACTCCACCATCTTCAAGACAACCTTTGATTCTCAGTTTCCTCTGCCTACCAACGGGTCTTTTTGAAATTGGTGGCACCATCTCAAAATCTAGAGTAACCTGAGGCCACTGAGACTTGTCTGTGATGGGTTCAATCTCTCTAGCATAAGCTGCCCGGAACATGCTCACTGAGTAGTAGTCATGCACATATGGATGAAAGTTGGTATTTGCGGTCCCTATAAGGAAAGCAAGTGCATGATCGCAAGGCTTCCCGGTGTGCTGCCATTCTAGGCAAGTGCACTCACGACTGCCTATCTTCACAACATGCCTAAGGTTATTCTTGTTGGTGTCCTTGACCTCACAACTTTCTCCTGTTGATCTTCCAACTTCCAAATGACCAAGTTCTCTAGTCCTATTATTTATCTGTTGAATGATAGCAGGTAGTATAATTCAACGGAGCAATTTCCCAACCTCTCTCCGCCTATGGAAAAGCTTCATGATTTTCTCTCTTATTGAGTCTGCTAGTTCATCTGGGGGAAGGTCCTTCATTCCTCTGATCCAGCTATTGAAGCTCTCTGCTAGATTATTGTGAATGTAATCACATTTTATTTCCGTGTTGAAGTCGCATCTCATCCACTTTAACTTATGATAAGTACTCAAGTAGGTAGCTACCTCAGGTTTAGCTTCCAATATCTTGGCCATATGGTAGTTAAATGTTTCTACACGGTAAGCCTTGGCTGCTGGCCACATCCGACCAAACACGTCTCCATGAAACTTTTTTTTGAAATTCCCCATTAGATGCCTAAAGCACTCCCTTTGCTCTGCTTGAGGGAAAACTTTTTTAACTGCATTCTCTAACCCTTTGCATGCATCTGTACAAATAGCTAGATTTTGAAGATGCCCTATAGCCCTATGCAATTGTTGCATAAACCAAGTCCAATTATCCTCGGTTTCTGATGAAAAGAATCCAAATGCCAAAGGAAATATCCAGTTATGTCCATCTAGTGCTCGTACATGCCGCTAACCGACCATTCCACTTTCCATTCATAAAAGTTGAGTCTATACTCGACATATGGTCTACAACCATTCAAAAAGCCGTCAATACATGGCTTGAGTGCCATAAAAAATCTGTGGAAATACACTTTACCTCCTTCACTCTTCACATCGACCTCTACAATGCTATCTCGGAGATCTCTTCTCAATCTCAGCTTTGAAGTTCCGGAGATTTTGAAAGCTATGTCCCCATGTGCCATATAATTTTTCCATGGCTTTTTCTTTGGCCCTCCAAACAGTCCGATACCCAGTAGTAACTTTGTACTCAACATATAACCTTTTTGCAGCTCCGCAAGCACCGATGTTTGGTTCAGTCCGAAGTATGGGAATTGACTTTTCTGCCACCCATGCTTGGTCTGCCATGCTTGAGACCACTTCAGCTGTTGACGAACAATTATGAGGCCTTACTATTTTGTTAACCTGCAGGAAACAACAGTACCATCCATTAATTGGTTTTCAAAATAGTTGCTACATGTAACATCAAAGGTTGATGGTAGATAAGTTAATACCCTCACTGTTTTTTCATCTTCTATTGTCCTAGCTGTTATTCTCCAATGACATATTTTTCCTTTACAATGACCTATAAATCGAGTAGTATCACTAGCATGTATCTGAATGTCAAACTTTCCTCTAATAGCAAATGTTCTCAAGAGCATCCTGAACTCTTCCATCGAAGAGAATAAGGAACCTTCCTCTATCACAGGATGCTCTTCATCATACCAGAAATGTTTCTCTTCGAGCATATTGTCAGGCACAGGGAAAGCCGCATCGGCAAGTAAATTCTCATCAATATCATCCATACAGTCGTTGATATTCTCAATGGAGGCTTCGATAGCTGCTACGGCTATAGCTCGTTGATGGCCAGATCTATCATTAATTCCTAGCATCAAGCACAAGTTCTCTTCTGCTATAGGAACATCAATTTCATCTTCATTCGCGAGTGCTATCTCAATCTGGGACCAATCAATGACTCTATCAATTGAACTACTTCCATCATTGGATTGGACAATATTCGAAGTAGACAAGTTTGTAGTATCCGTCGTCGATGCCCTACTCAAAAACAAAATAGGTTTAGTTTAAAATGTTACACTACTAGGAAAAGGCTTATAGCAGCACTCCTTACCGCCGGCGAGTACGTTTTGAAAATGCCGGCGGTAAGACCTTCCAGGGTGGCCTAACCCTACCGCCGGCGAGTTGAACGGAAGGCGCCGGGGTGCGGGCTTTACCGCCGGCGAACACGGAATGGAAAATGCCGGGGTAACGAGGGGCCGGGCCGGGCCACCCGGACGAAGCACTTACCGCCGGCGTTTTGCGCCAAACCGCCGGGGTAGCGGGCCGTACCGCCGGCGAACCCGAAAATGGAAATGCCGGGGTAACGAGTGGCTGGGTGGGCCACCCATCCTGCACTTACCGCCGGCGTTTGTGGGACGTATGTGCCGGCGGTAATAAGCCCTACCGCTGGCAAACGCACATGTAGGCGCCGGCGGTAACCTGGGATATGCCATAACTCGACCAGCCACCTACCACCACCCTCACACATTCATATGCTATGGCAAATCAACCCAAGCACTAGTTAGCTCATTCCCCCACCCATTTTAGCTATTTTAACCAATAAAATATGATGTATTTGAGCAAATCATGGACTACCTAGCCCCTCTAGCATGATTTGCATAATCTAGATCTAGATCTATCTCCTCCCACCACCTTTTCCACTAGATCTAGCTAGATCTCTCCATTTCTTAGATCTCTAGATCTCTCGAGCATAAAGTCGACGTGTGGCCTCTCTCCGGTGCTTTTGGACGTCGTGTCAACTAATAGGTATATAACTAATTAGTGGAATGTTCATGAGTTGTTGAAAAGTCGCGGTTATGTCACTAGTAAAATTGCAAAAGGCGCGGTTCCATATATGTAAATGCATTGTTTTGCATTTGTTTACGCGTGCGTAAACATTGAGTTGCCAATGTTTTGCCGGAATGTTGATTAACTTCCGTTCCGGCGAATTTTGGAACTCCGAGCATGACAATATTTAGCAAAGGTCATGCCGAATTTTTTCCGTGAAAACCGAGACGGCGGTGTAATCAATTATCTTGTCTTGTAGGCGGCGATGGTCATCGAGATGAGGGAAAGCGTCGTGGATAGATACGTGGAACGCGCGACGGCCGACATGTATCTAAAAAAGCGAAAGGATATAATGTGTCCTTGTCGAAGATGCAAGCTAGGATCGTTGTTTGACCCCTTGTCAGGCATAGTGAATCAACACCTGCTCGGGTATAGTTTCATGGAGGGGCATACTCGGTGGATGAGTGATGATGGAGATGATGATATCGATGGTGATGGAGATGATGATGGTGGAGATGATGATAACGAAGGTGATGGAGAGGATGCCCCACACGACAATGGAGACGAGGTTGAAGAGGATGGCGCACACGTTGATGGTGATCAAGAAGGCCGGGAAGAGCATGCGGCCGACGAGGACATGAGTAGAAATACCCCGCTAACCGCGGCCGTGCGGGACCGTCATGTTCAAGAACTTCTTCTCAGCAACACATCGACCGACCCCAAAATCGCCGGTAGACGGAAGGCTAAGCTAGATCAACTCGAGGTAGACTCGAGAACTCCGTTGTACGATGCGGCTCGTGGGACGGAGGAGAGCCGTCCGAGATACGCTCTCGATATTATGGAGATGAAGGCAAAGCACAAATGGACGGACACAAGCGTGGACGAACTCTTCGGATACTTGAAGATCCACTTTCCTAAAGATAACACGTGTGCCGGTAGCCTACAGGAGGCCAAGAAAATCGTGTGCCCTCTCGATTTACCGCACCAGAAATACCACGCATGCATTAGTGATTGCGTAATATATCGGAACGAGCATGCCTATCTCGATACATGCCCACAATGTGGCGAATCTCGATACAAGAGAGGGACAAAAAAATCTCCTCGAAAAGTTGTGTGGTACTTCCCGCTCACGCCCGTCTACGGCGGTACTTCGTGGACCCCAAGGAAGCAAAGCTCATGCGCCGGCACGCGGAAAGAAAGGAGGTGGTGATGCGTGATGTAGAACGGGTTGAAAACCCGGTGCTAACACACCCTTCGGATGCAAGCCGATGGAAAACATTAGACGATGAGTATTACGAAGAATTCGGGAAAGAACCAAGGAACATCGGGTTGGGTGCGAGCACCGACGGACTCAATCCGTTTGGGAACCAAAGCGACAAGCACGGCACACTGGCCCGTGTTTGTATGGATGTACAACCTCCTCCATGGCTATGCTCGAAGAAGAAGTACATACACATGAGTATGCTAATCCAAGGGCCGACGCGGCCAGGGAGCGATATCAACTCGTATCCGGAGCTATTGAAGGAGGAGCTAGTCACTCTGTGGGAGGAAGGGATAGAAACTTGGGACGCCTACGGACAAGAAACTTTTCGTATGAAAGCCGCACCGTTGACGACCGTGCGGGACTATCTTGGATACGGATATATCGCGTGCCGGGTGTGCCACGGACACAAGGCATGTGTGAGATGCATGGAAAAGACGCCGTTTTTACAACTGGGTAAGGATCCCGGGTCTTCAAAAACCGTCTACATGAGGCATCGAATGTGGCTTCCCAAGAATGACCCGTGGAGGAAGCGTGGAGACTCGTTCAATGGGAAGGATGAGGTCGAGGGACCTCCACCTAGGCGAAGCGGCGAAGAGATAGATACTCTGTTGAAAAGCTGGAAAGATCGCCCTCCGGCGGGTAAGATAAAGATCCAGAAGCGGAAGAAAGGAGACAAGAGAAAGAAAAAGGAACCCGGGCCGCTCTTGGGGGTATGGAAAAGGAGGTCCGTGTTTTGGGACTTGCCGTACTGGAAGATCCTCGGTACGCCACTTAGTAGCACTACAGCACATGAACGAGGTAGAGCCTTGGGTGGATCAGCACATAAACATGATCAAGAGCAGGGCTGACAAGCCGATGACGGAACAAGAGGTATTTAGAGCTCACAACTCCTCTTTCGCGAGCTGGTTCAAAGACCAGATTGATTCCAATCCCCCACCAATGGCAAGCGACGTAGACAAAATGATATTGGCCTTGTCTTATGGGCCCGCCCCCAACCTCATGACTTATCAGAAGTACGACATCAACGGTTACACATTCTCCACAGAGGAGAGAGACAAAAAAGCGACTACCGAGAACTCGGGCGTGACGATGGAATCGTACACGGGTGAAGAGAAGAAAAGGTACTACGGAAGGATCGAGGAAATTCGGGAGCTCGACTACGTCGGGGAGAAGCTACCGATGTTTCGTGTCGGATGGGCTACGGACGTCACAAAAGAAGATGCGTATGTCACCACCATGCGACCGCCCCCAAATCCAAGACCAAGAACCCCACCGCGCAAAATGAGCCTTGGGTATTGGCTAAGCACGTCGAGCAATGCTTCTTCATAACTGACCCGTCAAGGCCCAGCCGTGTTGTCGTAAGGAGAGGAAAAAGGGCCCTCGTCGGAACGGATGGAGTGGCCGACGAGCAAGACTTCGACGGCCTCGTCGGAGACCCAATGATGGAAGAACCCGATGAAGACGATAGAACCTACACACTAAGAAGAAGAAGGACGACGCTACCTAGGTCAAGTGTTCCTCCGTACACAAGGAGTCGCGACGATACCGGTGGGGTCACAAGGACCAAGCGGAAGGGACTTTGAAGTCATTTGTGTATTTATAATAATTATCTCTCGAACAACCATTTGTCCGTCTCAAGTGTATCCTGAATTTATGTCTCGGTTTTTTATCGGATATCCTCGAAAGGACTTTGAAGTCATTCAAGAATTAAAATCATCAATTTATGTCTTGCAATTTAATTATCCTTCATGCATGGGTGGCTTGCAAAAAAAGAGGTCTAGGAAAGGGATAAAAAATGGGTGGCTTTTTTGTGCCCTGTGGGATTCGAACTCCTGATGCTGCAGCTATGCCCAAGTGAGTAGTGGAACCACTGTGTTACTGATTCGTTTTTTGAATAACATTATGGTTTACAGAACAAAAGGTATCGCGCGCGCCCTGTGAAAAAAAATTACTTACCCCCGGCGAATTGGTCGTTTCCGCCCGTGGTAACTCCACATGGTCCCACCTGTAAGTGGCCGAAACATTACCGCCGGCGGTTTCGAAAAAACGCCGGGGGTACGCGTTCCAGGACTTAGGCGTCGATCCGCCGTTTCGACCAAAAAATCCCCCACCGCGCACGCATCTGCCGCCGTCGCCGCCTCCCCCAAATCCCCCACCGCGCGCACGCATCTGCCGCCGTCGCCGCCTCCCCCAAATCCCCCACCGCGCGCACGCATCTGCCGCCGTCGCCGCCTCCCCCAAATCCCCCACCGCCGTCGTCGATCCGCCGTCGCCGCCTCCTCCAGACCGCCGCCGTCACATCAACCTCAAGGTCGCCGTCGACATCAACCTCAAGGTCGCCGTCGCCGCCTCCTCCAGAACGCAGCCGCCGCTCACCGCCTGCGCAATCCCACCCTCGCCCGCCGACCAAGCCTCTCCTCTCACCAGCGCTCACCTCGCCCACCCGAAACCCTCCCGCCGCCGCTTCCACGCGCCCGCCTCCAATCCCGCGCCATCGCTATTCGCTAACCCTAGCTAGCTGCTATCCCCACGGCCGGCGTCGACCACCACGGGGCCCGGACTCGAGCCCTCACCGCTCGTCCACGGGCACATCGCGCCTGCCCGAGGTTGCGCGCGCGCGAGCCACCTCCATCCCCTTCCTCTCCGGGACCTCGCCCACACTACCACGTCTTCCTCGCCGTCCTCGTCTCCGCCAGCACGGGCTCCGCCAAGACCCACAAGGACGAGGCCGGAGGAGGGGACACGCCTTTTATCAGGGGTCTGAACACCGTGAAGGCGCGGCCGCTTTTGGACAAGCCCCACCGTGTCCCCGGCGCCGGAGGAGGTCGCAAGCTTGCCGACTATGGCTTGGACGTGCCCGCAAGCACTAGGGAGTCGCGGCGGCGCAGAAGGACCGGGAGCACGAGGCTCTTCCGAAAAGGTGGCCGACTTGGAAACAACCATGGAGCAACGCGTCGGTGCCGAGGTTCGACGAACGCGTCACCGCCGAGGTTGCTAGCAAGGTCGATGACGCGCCGGCCAACGGGGTCAATGAAATCATCCCCGATCTTGTGCTCGTCGATGAAGAATTACTTCGACGCCGGCGGTAAGGGACCGATGCCGGTTATCGGCCTAGGCGCCGACGAACTCGGACAACCGGCCTCCAACTAGACACGCTCAATGCACACCCAACTTGGTGACTCCACCCGCCGGCAATGTCGGCGCTAGAGAGGATTCGCCGGACCCGGGGGGCCCGGCACTAGCCCCCGCGTCACCCGCACGCCCGGCCTCGGTCCTTCAACGCGAGCCGAGCTCGACGCCCTCACGGTAATTAATTTAGTCTCTCAAGCTCTACAAATTAGTTACTTTGTCGTCGCCCTCTCTCGACCTACACATGTTTTCACGGGCGAACGCGACTCCTTGCACCTTGCTACCGAATGTGGACAACAAGTTGAAGGTCAGTAGCGGACGGCGAGTGTCATCCTGCCAACACGGCGGATTTTCCATTCGCGTCGGGATGGATGATAGCGTGAGCCGGGTTCGCGTGAACCGGTCGTTACCGGGATGCCAAGACCTCCATCCTCCTTATCAACCCCGGAAACGGAAACCCCCTCACTCTCGGGGACCTCAAGAATCACATCCTTCTATGGCCGAAAGCCCTAATTCGGCTGAACACCGCCGCCTCGGGTTCGGAGGCAAGCTATGGCATGGTCACTCCTCGAGATGCGACGGATGCCCCGAGCCAAGCCAAGGTCCCGGCTCCAACGGCCGCTTGACGGCGAGGCAAAGGCGGGGCCGATCCTCCACCGGCTTATGATCATTTTGAGCCCGATCATAGTCGGCCCGATAGTCGGCACGAGAGTCGGCACGACAAGGCGTTGGACATCGATCAAGCTCCCATTGATACGTTCATCGCCGAGCTCGACGCCGACGCGGTTTCTCCTTACAAGCCACCCGTCGGTCATATCCTAAAGAAGAAGTTGTTCCTTTCACAAGAAACGCCCGAGCGAGGAGGACACTACCGCCTTCA
This sequence comes from Lolium rigidum, assembly GCF_022539505.1. Lineage (NCBI taxonomy): Eukaryota > Viridiplantae > Streptophyta > Magnoliopsida > Poales > Poaceae > Lolium > Lolium rigidum. Next base: position 5,770,208 of record NC_061514.1, on the reverse strand, counting down.
CCGCTCCGCCCGAGTTGGGCTTACCCCGAGGACACTCCTTGGTGCGACCACGGAGGGTATGAAACAAAACGCCACTCCCGGTTGCGGTAAGAAGAAGGGCGAGGAAGCGGAAGAAGTCGGGAGATGTTGCCAAAAGCAAGATAGTGGTTAATGACAAGTTGCCGACCCCGTGGAGGAAGTTGCATCACATAGGCCGGCCGATGCTCTGCCAGGCACACGTTGTAGACAAGTTGACGCCGGAAATGAGGAACGTGCATGATACTATTCTAATGAAGGAGAAGCTACTTCTTCAAGAAAGAAATCCCTCGTACCCGATTGTGATAGCCAAGGTGCCCACTGGCTTTGGCTTTGTCAACACATACCCTGCGGACTTGATGTTCATTCGGTACGAAGACATCTTCAGGCTCTTGCACATGCAACAGCTAGACCGTAACTTGGTCCGCCTCGTATCGCTCAGTATGGCGCACGATATCGCCATGGAGAACACAGCGCACATTGCTATCATGGACCCCTTCTACATGACTCCAGCTACCACCCAGAACGAACAAGCGTTTCTCGCGAAGTATATCAAGGATTTCTTGGTGTTAAACAAGGATAAAAAATGCTTTGTCATACCATATTTCCGCGAGTAAGTATTTGGTTACTAAAGTACCCTATATTACATTCTTTCATGAATTTCCTTAATAGCCGAGTATGATGGTTTATTTCCATTTTGCGCGAACTCAAGTACTCGCACCCTCCTCCTCTTTCACCCGTATCATTCCCATGTCACTTATCTCGACTCCGGGCTTGATAAGGAGAAAAACTTCACCGACGTTAAGTCTACACTTGATAAAGCCCTCGGCGGCTTCATAGCTGAGATTGGCGTCGACAAACTCGAGGCATGAGAAGAAAGTTAAAGGTTGCCATGTGTGCAACCACATAACCAAGTTCCCCGCCTCAAGCAATCGGCGGATGACAATGGGATGGAGGCATGGTTTGCCATCCTACGGATGAGGGCGGTTGTAAGGTCTCGAACGATCTCTTGTTGCCATCCGGTCTTCAAGGGAATTTCGTCAACATGTCGGACACCACCGATGAAAACGTGAGAGCCGAGTTCCGTGCCATCCAGCGGACCATTTGCACAATACTATGGAGGGATGTCGTCATGAATGGTGGCTTGTTCAACTATGGCCCCGCACTTTCTAATTTCGAGATAGAAGGCCGATTAGAAGATGGATGTGACGAGAGAACATTCAACACGCTCGAGGGCATCCTTCCCTTCCCGCCGAAGCCGACTTGACTCAAAAACTTTTGTCCTTTGCAAATGTTAGTCATAAAATTACTTAAGTCTTTTTTATGTTTGTTCTTTTGCACACCTATATGTTATATCTCTCTCTATGGATGTACTAACAACTTACATTTCTTTTTTCCGTGTTTGCATAGATGACGTACTATGTCGTCTACCACGGCGAGGTTCTCGGAGTCTACGAGGACCGGGAAGACCGTAGGAGGCGAGTCCACCGTTTCGAGCGGCAACGGCCTACAAGGGGTACACCACTTTGGAGGAGGCGGAAACTCGATACGCCAACTTTCGAGCGGGACGGAGGAGGGAGATGTGGAGGACCCCTTTCATCGTGATGCTGCTTGCCGCCACCGCCTCTCTAGTTTATTATGTCATTGTTGTTTAGCTAGGTCATCGACACTGGACTTATATGTATTTCTGTAACATGTGCTACTTCGAGTCGTGATGTTTGAACCATATATATGGTGAACTATCTACTATCTAAACTTGTGTTATTAATGCATGCATGTTATGAACATTTGGGACTTTCTATATAACTGTGTATTCTGTGTATTCTATGTATGCTCGGTGTATACTGTGTATTCTGTGTGTATTCCGGTGTATACTGTGTATTCTCGTCGTATATTTCGAGTTTTATTTTTTTAATCCTGTAATCAATACCACCGGCGCCCGAACCGTACCCCCGGCGAAAATCAAATCGCCGAGCGCTGCAGCAGATTACCCCGGCGAATTTGCAAACCGCCAGGGGTAAGTCCTTACCGCCGGCGACTCGGGGAAAGCGCCGGGGATAACGGCAATTACCACCAGCGATTTGGAAAACGCCGGCGATAAGACATTACCACCGGCGAGGTGGTCGCCGGCGAATGCGAAAACGCCGGCGGTAAGGCATTTTTGGACGCCGGCGGTAAGGCATTTCCTAGTAGTGTTAAGTACAATAAGGAGAATTATCTTAGTCTAAGCACTTGACAGTTGAGAGGCTTCCATAAAGTTCCATCTTCCTTGTAAATGTAGTGGAAGACTCGTTTAACATTTGAATCAAAATTCGCCGATCTTCTACTACATATTGCAGTTGCTAATTAGTTTGAACAACCTGTTGTATGCTGTAGCCTTTCTTGAGGATAGTTACATACCTTTTAATAATTCGTTGTTGCACATTGTTATTTAACTAATTTGCATGAAAATTAGGCCTTGCTTGCTACCGTGAAGAGCCTGATCTAGGATCATCGAGGCACTGGAGCTAATGGATCACGGGTGGGAAGTAGAAGATTCCAAAACAGGCAAAGCAAAGACTCGGTTGGCACTGGAAAAAATCTTCCTTACAATAGTTAATTCAATGTACGGAGTACATGGGATTCTATGAAAAGAAATCAGCCGGTGGCTGTGTGATTCATCCGTAATTATTTAGCAATGATGAAGTAGATTGTGCAATCAGCCCAGGGGAGAGGAAGAATTACGTGGATCGTGGCTGTCCGATCATGCCTGATCCGTCCCTGGTTGCTGTCCTGATCCGTCCCTGGTTGCCGGGCGGACGACGGCGGCGCTCGGCTGAGACTACTCACAATGGGAGTATCATAGCTAGTATCATGCACTACATGCATGTAAAAAGCTGATGTGTCACACCAATTAATGATGAAAGAGATGATAGTAGTATCATAGGTAGATACCGTATCATAGCACGTAGTACTAGAAAAATTAATACCAAACAAATCTTGTACACACTTTTGCATTGAGATTCTAAAAATCATTAAATACATGAAACATATGATACTACTACATGATACTATGCATTGTGAAGATAGTATCGTACACTAGTATCATATGCATGATACTACTATATGATACTCTCCATTGTGACTAGTCTGATGTGTTTCTCGTCCGCTGCCCAATAGTAACTAGGGATTTGCTTTGACCCGATTGATTGATCTGTTTGGTTGATTGATTATGTCCAGCTAGGTTCAATCCAGCCAAAGACGTACATGCAGTGTATTTCACTATGTATTTTCGTGTTAAGAAATGAATTGTTCTGTAAAAGGAGAAACAGGGCAAATTATAAAGAAATTAGACTAATGTGTGGCAAATAATAAATAGCCAAGTAATGTGTGGTAAATAGTAAAGAAACGAAGTAAAGCATGGTATATTATAAAATCTCCCAAAACTACCACAGGAACGGCCAAACCTAGCAAGCCATTTCCGGCCAGCCGCCGCCCCCAACACCTGCTCACCGCCGCCGCCCCCAAGGGAAGGGAAACATGGCTCCCGGCCTGAGCAGAGACGTCATGCACTACTGCCTCCCGGCCTCCCCGGTCTCCGCCGCCGCCTCCCTCTCCGCCGCATTCTCCGACGGCGGCGGCGGCGAGGACCGCATCAGCGCCCTCCCCGACGGCCTCCTACGTAACGTCGTCTCCCGCCTCCCCGTGAAGGACGGCGCCCGCACCGACGCGCTCTCCCGGCGCTGGCGCGGCCTGTGGCGCGCCACCCCGCTCGTCCTCGACGACGCCCACCTCCTCACGGACGGGCCCGGCGTCGACTGGCGCGCCCCCGCCGCCGCGGTGGTGTCCCGCGTCCTCGCCTCCCACCCGGGCCCCGTCCGCTGGGCCAACCTCCTCAGCAACTTCATCGACGAAACCAACCAGGACGCGCTCGCCGAGTGGCTCCGCCTCCTCGCCGACAAGGGCGTGGAGAACCTCATCCTCGTCAACCGCCCCTGGTTCGACAAGGTGCCCGTACAGCTCCCGCAGTCCCTCCTCTGCTGCGGCATATCACTCCGCCGCCTCTACCTCGGTGTCTGGCTCTTCCCCTTCACCAGCAACGGCCCCCCACGCAGCCCTGATGTCTTCCCTCACCTCCGGGAGCTCGGCATCTGCCAAGGCATCATGCAGGATTGCGACCTGGATTACATGCTCGCCTGCAGCCCCAAGCTTGAGATCTTTGCGCTCATCTCCAATTACTGCATGCCCGATCGCGTCCGCATCGGCAGCCACACTCTCCGGTGCGTGCTGCTCTGGCATTCCATGGTGGCCGAGGTCGCCATCATTGCCGCTCCCCAGATGCAGCGGCTCATCATTTACTGCACGCACGCCCCTGGGCCTGGAAGGACCATCAAGGTCAAGATAGGCTATGCTCCTCAGCTCACAGTACTCGGTTACTTGGACACGGCCAAGCACGTGCTTGAGATTGGCAACACCATCATCAAGGTCGACTTCCATTTATCTTCTTAGTGACCATATAAACAGATCTTTGAGTGGGCTGGTTTGATTTTCGTTGAATTAAACTGTCAATTTGATCACTGCTGCGATGATTTGCAGGCTAGGGTGACAAAAGTTAGCCCAAATACAGAGGTTCCAAGCATCAAAGTGTTAGCTGTTAAGGTGCGTTTCAGAGTCCCCGGGGAAGTGAGAACTTTGCTGAGTTTCTTGAGATGCTTTCCTGAAGTAGAGACCTTACACATTATGGCTGTGAGTTTTTGTTTACCCTGCATCTCTCTGCATTCGCAGTTTGCTTCACCACAATTTTTATTTATCGGATTCCATCTTTTGCTGAATTGCACACTTTAATTTTGCAGTCTGATAATGACACTGACTACTACGACGACCCCGGTGAAGTCAAGCCCAGGGACAAGCTCAATTCCACCTTCTGGGAAAGGGTCGGTCCGATCAAATGCGTGCAGTCGCGTGTCAAGAAGGTGGTGTTTGATCAGTTCAGTGGGGGTCCAAACCAGGTTGAGTTCCTGAAGCTGGTTCTTGCGAGAGCGGTGTTGCTGCACAACGTGATAGTTTTGCTGGCCGGTCCGGAATCTATGATGATGAATGAGGTCACGGGCAAGCTGCAGCCGTTGGCTTCCAAGAGAATGTGGGCCAATAAGTCCTTGCGCAAACATTCCTTGGAGGTCCGTGGGCGTGCAGCGGGTCATATTTGGAGTTACAGCAACGCGTCTGATCTTTCTATTAGCGACCCATTTATTTCTTAAGGGAGTAATAGAGCCTATTTCCTTGTTAAGGCTGTGATGGAGCATTCATTAGCTCTAGAGTTTTATCGTTTGAATGACTCACTTCTTTGTGAAGGGAACTGATGCAGCGTTAGTTAGCAACTTTTTTTGGGGTGTTGGAGATTTTGGGTTTAACAACAGAATATTGTGCAAAAGACTTCTGATGACTTCAATATGTAGTTACCTGCTTTTCTGTGGTTTTGATTTGCTCGTGCTGTTATCTGAAGGATTACTATTATTTCTGTATTAGATGTTATATTCATGGCATGTACAGATGTTGGTATCTCCAGTCTATGTGTTTTTCATGGTCTAACTATGCTCATGTTACAATTGGGCAACAATTGTCCTTAGTTTTGCTGCTTAAAGCGATGGTTTGTCTTGGAACAACCAATATGGCATCAATATTATTCTGAAGTACTGCTACATGTTGGGATAAAAGGTTAGTCATATGCATGATAAGATAATTGGTAAATTGTAATAAAGTGCTGATGTTGTCTTCGTCATGTTAATGCTTTGATGAGGAAGCTTTATTCCATAAATATATTATATATTATATTATGGAATAAGTATTGCTATACATAAGAAATGGTAATTGAGAAGTAAAAAAATGTGACTTGCCTTGAGTTTTTTTTTATCTTGGTATGTTGTGGAAGTTGCACTTCGTTCACAGACCTGTTTAAGTGCAAAAGGTCAGTATTTTTAATACATGTTACTAAGCAATTTTACATTTAAGTACATTTACCTTGTAAGTTCTGGTTGCACCTTGAAGGAACTGTTGATGTTACTGTTTCTGGCTAAATCTTCTGCTATAATCTATTCTGCATGAAGGTTGTGAGATCGTCCCATCAGTTAAGTTGTACACCAATATTAATCTTTCATCATGCTATATGGCAAATTTAGTGTTATAACTAAAATATAGTCATGCATGTGAAATAATGAATTACTACCTCTGTTCCGAAATATAAGCCTTTTTTGAAAGCTAAACTAGCTTTCTAAAAAGGCTTGTATTTTGGAACAGAGGTAATACCTGTCAAGAAATGCCAGCGTTTCATTATTGTTTCTGCTAATGTTGGTGTCATCTTCTTGAGGGCATGATTCTGTAGAAATATCCTCTTGTAGGAAACTGAAATTTTATACTAAGATTGTTCGTGAATGTAAATATGTTTCTAGGAAGCATGCAGATAGTGAGTATTACCTCTCTAAGTCTTGTAATGTTTGTTGCAGTTTTTTTATCTCAAGTTTTTCTTCAACAGGATTGTATTCTGGTTGAGCTTTGGTTTTTTGCTTTATCATTATTTGTGCCATTAGTTACCGGGAATGACATCCTTATAGAATAGTTCTACTTTAAGGTTCTATCATTTGGTTTGCCTTACACAAGCTGGAAAGATTTTTTCTGGTTCAGAACTTCATTCAGTGTTCCGGTTGAAAGGTTATGTGTGCTGATTCTTCAATTGTTTCTTCTCATGCTGGAGAAAAGGCTATGCCAGGCAGTTACCGTGGGTCATCTTTAATAGTGTGGCTTAGTTTGTACACATATGCAAGAGTTAAATGGCCAAAATGAAATTATATAGGACAGTTCTAGATTAAAATTTACTTACATTACTAGTGTATTTCGTGTATTTCTTGAGCTCTTGCACACTGGAGAACCAAAAGAACCTCGTGTTTTAAATCTTAATAGATGTTACTTTGCAGTTTGAGCCGCCTGGATACCACTATCCATTTGAAAATCCATTGCAACAATTTTAGTGGTTCAAGTGTAACACATTTTATCTTATATTTTTGTATAAAGTTAGGAGTTTTTGAACATTATTGTTGATGACATTATTGCCTTACTTGTTTGGTGTATCCAAAAAGGCGAGTAGTTTTTTAACAGCTTTATTATGTTCTTCACATGGATAATTTGATGGCGCTTGCAAATTGTTCTCATGATTTGGAATGAGATGCGTAAGAATAAATTACAGGTTATATATAGATGTATTTAAATTTTCTTATATTTGCTATAGTTTGTGAAACTGGAATATTTATTACCTTTTGTGAAACTGCCGTGCTTCTTGAACCGATTAACATTTTTTTGTTGCAAGATGTGGTAGTCAGTTAGTATTTATCTGTTGCATTGGCTGATATTGAGAAACAGTAGATATGATGGATTGTCGATATACTTACTTTTGTATGACTTTATACAGATTCTGGACAATACAACATCCATGACCTCATCGCTGCTCAACTTTATCACTTAGGATTCATCAAAGGTTGCTAAATCTTTCCACAAAGTTTTTTTCTCCACTATTTCACTATATCATAATGTTTATCAATCAAATGATCAATGCTACTCTTTATTCCTGTTGTATGGACGAGTTGTCCAGTTGTCAGTCTGAGTGATTGAACACACACTCCCACCAATTCTGCAAGGAAAAAACATGAAGTTAATGTAGACACATTTTGCTAGATCTTTTTTGTTAGACATGTAGTGAGAAAAATAATATTTGCCTATCTTGGTACCTTTGGGTCGTAATTTTTTTTGAAATGTCATCAAAAGTTAGCAAAATTGAACTTGTGGTGTGGAAATTGTTGTCCAGCAAATTCCATTTCTCTGACTTTAGTGGTGTTTTTTTAAACTTTAGCGGTGTTTGTTTAACTTGACATAATAGCGTGTGTTCTGTAAGTAAATTTTGTTGAGTGTGGCGGGTAATACTTTGAATCCAGAGATGCTGTTCTTGCTGCCGTGTTTGTCGACATCGGCGGCGGCTCTTTGCACCGATTTCCTGCTCTCTAGACTTGCCGCGGTCGGGCTCCAGGACCAAGGTGGGGTCTTGGAAGTGTCCTATTGTTGTTGTGTGTACGTTGGAATGGATTTCTTCTTTGGAAATTAGATTTTGCCAACTCACATCATTTTGTTGAAACCAGGGGATAAGCTCTGAATTTTTCCATCTTGTAACTCAATGATACTTGATTGCAGGACTGGAAATGCTCTGTTGATTTCATATAGATTAATGTCTTCTGTGTATTATTTGTATCTGAAACTTTTGAATGAATTTAGTAAGAAAATGTTTCGTGCTGGACAAACTTTCTCTTTGTTCATTTTATAGGACGATTTTCTGAAACCACCCTTCAGGATTTTAAACTGAAATCATTTTTCGTCCCAGTAGGCTAGTTCATTCTTCTTCTTTTGGTACATCTACGAGAGTTTGCTTGTTCACTTCATTGATTTACTGATACTATTCTTCAGAATAACAGTGACACTAGCTCGCCTTCTTGCTAATTCAGTAAGGCATGAAGTATGCATGTGGACATATTGTCTTTCTTGCATGCAATTTGCAGCTACATAGTGCCGTTGGAAGAGTCACAGCCTACAGTTTGCAACATTCAGATTTGCCGTTTGCAGCACTACGATTTTTGCTTGCCGAGAAGACTTTGATTTAGGTGCCACACAATGAAAGTGTAACACCGTTTCTTTAATCTTATTCAGTCCATTTGCATTATTCCTTGCTACTGAATATTTCAAATTCTGGAATTGGTCCTAGCTAAAATTTACACAAAATAGACCTTAGCTGGCATTCTCTTAGTTGTGTACAGTTAGTTACCATGATGTTACACACTGGTGTCAATCAATACCCTTAGGTTTGGACTGTGAGCTTGCCCTCCCATTTTATTATTAGTCGTACCTTTTCCACTTCAGTCGAGTTGCCTCGTAGCTGAGTTGCCGACTAACTGAATATAAGCTGCTGAGATCAATGATGATCTTGCTACTATCCTGCTACTTTCAGTGTTGGGGCCAACTAGCTTTGTTTTGCACCTGCAGTGTGGGCATCAGATAATGATGGAACAAACCCGTCATGTCTTCATGCACCTGTATAGTCGACATACATGTCTCTTCTTTTTAGTTATTGTCATATATCCCAACACCATGAAGTTTGGACTACAGCAGTCAGGCCCCTGTCAAAACTGCGCATCCTGATCGTGTTTCACATCTACTTTGCAGGAGATGCAACAATGCATAGAAAGGAACTAGAGTTGGATTACTAAAATTCGCCACACTTGTATTAATCTTTTACAGTACCTATATTTATACATAGTACAGGCGATCGTGGTGAGCATCGATCGGGAGATAACACTGGACTAGCTCCTCCTATAGACTAGGTCCTATGGTTACAATGGTGCGTCTGGCAAGATGTTCAGGCTGGACGCGAAGTCTCCAAACACTGCTGACGGAATCCCTTTTGTGAACACATCAGCGAGCTGGGATGTTGTTGGTACATGGAAATATTATCACAGTACAATGCTAGCTGGGCTGGGCAGACAATGAGGCTCATGGAGGAGCTGACGCAACCAGCAAGGCTCCGCGATGCAATTAGCCACAGCTAGATATTCAGCTTCGACGTTCGATCATGTGACAGTGGGCTGTCTTTTGGATGACAAAGACACTAGGTTGCTCCTAAGGCCCTGTTCGGCAGGAGAGTATATTTGGGTTTTGGGGTGTCTTAACCCACAGGTTTTGGGTGGAACCACCCGGTCCACCAAAAACACTTCAATCCACTTCCTCGTCAATCCCCTTCTCAATTTTACTCTTCGGCAAGCACAGGGATAAGACACTAGTTTTGCGCCAATAAAACTCCAATTTTTATACCAGACTTTTCAGTGCCTTATCTATTACAATAACCGTGCATGGTTGATGCATTACAATAATACAGTAGCTCATGCATTAGAATAACATGAAATAACTCTAAAACCAGACTGCAATATCCTGAAATTTGTCGATGCAATAAGTACAGAAGGATTACTGATGCATTACAATAACTTATAAGGCAAGTCGTATCGGTCTAAACCAGACTACAATAATTTTGCCACAACCCTCAACCCTGATGGTAATCTCTGAGTGTAAAGCCTAGAGATTTATGGGCAACACAAACATCACATTGAACATGAAGTGCAAACATAATTTAGCTAACTACACCGACACACCGACACACTTTGAGAATACATCAAATTCAGTGTAGTTACCGCCTGAGATCATGGTCTTGTACCATACCGTGCCAGCGGCCTCAACCTCCTAAAACAAAAAAAGAAGTAGATAGTTAAAAAAAGGTATGCATTATTATGCTACTACTGGAAGCTATTCCAAAGAACGTTATGACACTCAAGTTAATTTCTCCAAGGCAGTGGCAACTGGTTGAATTGACAAGTAACCATTCCTTGAACAAGGATGGAATTTACAGGGAGTAACACACTATACACTAAAATTCAGTAGTCCAGATACTTGTATTGTCTACTTGTTCTATGGAAGAGTACCAGGTTGTACATACAAATGTAAGAATATTACAGAGAAGAAGTAACAAATCTATTACAAGGTATCAGGGAGGGTGACATAAGAATTAGATGATGAATAAAATGTGACTGACAGATTGTAGCCATAATAAGTAGAGAATTATGATGAAGGATTAAAGAGACAAAAACTGTGGCCTTTAATTAGGCAGAGGCGTACCTATCTGACTTTTAAGCCAAGCGAGAGCACTTCCATCTTTCTCTGCAACAACATTGATGAAAATCTCACAACTTTTCGCACATTTGAAGATATCATAGCATTTGACTTTCAAATCCCCTGTGACCCCTTCCAAGTTTCTCAACTCTACCATGCATCTGGTAATTGAGTAATCCACTGTATCATTCTTGTTGCTTTCTTTTTTCTTTGATATCAACAAATATTTTCATCACTCCTACTAGAGCATCTCCACTACTCTGATTGGGCTTCTTAGGACTTCGCTTGGGCTTCTTAGAAATCTTCAACTTCTCTTTTGCAACACCAACACCACTTGTGGATTCATCTCTTTCAGAAGTCGCTTGGAAATCCTCATCTACAGGCACCATCTTCTCCAACTCTCTTTCATCATCATGCTCACCATCACTTTCTATAGTTGTGATTTCCTCATCTCTCTCTGATGGCTCAGCCATAGATGTGAAGTTGAGGTTCCCCTCTGCAATTTGACCTATAAAAAAGGATGTGAGTAACCAAGCAACGGTGTAGGAGCTCATGTGATTGTCAATATGATTGAACTTACTTTCATAGAGTGATCCAAGCAAATCATAGAGAGGAAAATATCCATTTTTCCTGAACTTTTTGATTCTTTTGCCAAAAGACTGCAACAAGAAGACAAATGAAGAGATCTCATAAATGAATGTCATTATGATACAACTTGTGACCAAATTTTTATACCAAGAGTAGGTGAGAATGAAACAACTTACAATTTCTAAGTTATCCCAAAGGTGTGGATCTGCTTGTATCATGCATCTCTCCTTGTCCCACCCGACGCCACTCTGCTTCCTTGCATCTCTCAACATCCTATTGTAAGGGTATATTGCCCCTATGTGTGGTTTTGGTAATTAGTGACAACCCCTATGGATTAATGTTTTCATTGAGTTTATATGAAGGAATATTCCATAGGTACTACTTGTATTCCATGTGTTGGATTCAAGTATGGATGCCATAAAGATAAAGATATACCTTGTGTATTGGCATCAAGATCATCGATTTGAAGATATATATGTGATATGATCAAGAAGAAGAAATGAAGATAGACTTCTTATGTGGAACTCAATATTAGCCATGCTCTAGCTTATGTGATAAGCAATGAATGATCAGGATCTTGAGTGCTTGATTCCAAGTGAAGAATTCAAGTTCTGGCTCTAAGTCGGTGTCATGATAGTCTCATAAGTTGAGTTATGGTTGACTAAGATTTAGAACATGCAGGCAAATGAAGAATTCTATATACACCTCAAGATAGTATGATAGAGCATGAGAAGATACAAGGTTGACCAATACAAAGAGTGAAGAATAGATTCAAGTTTGGTCAACACATGAAGCATGAAGAATGTGCCACTGCACGTGAAGTCACGTGGTATGGTAAGCCTTGTCAATTATGCTTCATGAACTAACCTATCATATATGTGCCCTTGTGTTGTCTATGTGGGTTAGGTACCTTTCCATGGGCATGCGTCAAAAGTTAGATCTCATATAGTCTATGAGAGGATGACGTCAAGTGGTGATCGTCATCAAGATTGAGTTGGGCAAGTTTAAGTTGAGCATCTCAAGAGGATCATATGCTTGAAGCTTTCCGTCCATTTGGTAATAATGGACATGTGAAAATGTGCATCAATGGAGCTTCCCCATCATGGTGTATGGGGGAGTGATGCGCGTAAATGTACACGTCCGTTGGGAACCCCAAGAGGAAGGTATGATGCGCACAGCGGCAAGTTTTCCCTCAGAAAGAAACCAAGGTTTAATCGAACCAGGAGGAGCCAAGAAGCACGTTGAAGGTTGATGGTGGCGAAATGTGATGCGGCGCAACAACAGGGATTCCGGCGCCAACGTGGAACCTGCACAACACAACCAAAGTACTTTGCCCCAACGAAACAGTGAGGTTGTCAATCTCACCAGCTTGCTGTAACAAAGGATTAACCGTATTGTGTGGAAGATGATTGTTTGCAAGAAAACAGTAAAAACAATTGCAGTAGATTGTATGCGATGTAAAGAATAGGACCGGGGTCCACAGTTCACTAGAGGTGTCTCTCCCATAAGATAAAAGCATGTTGGGTGAACAAATTACAGTCGGGCAATTGACAAATAGAGAAGGGCATAACAATGCATAAACATGATATGATAAATATAGTGAGATTTAATCCGGGCATTACGACAAAGTACATAGACCGCCATCCAACCGCATCTATGCCTAAAAAGTCCACCTTCGAGTTATCATCCGAACCCCATTCGGTATTAAGTTGCAAAGCAACGAGACAATTGCATTAAGTATGGTGCGTAATGTAATCAACAACTACATCCTTAGACATAGAATCAATGTTTTATCCCTAGTGGCAACAAGCACATCACAACCTTAGAACCTACTGTCACGATCCCAGGTGTCAATGAAGGCATGAACCCACTATCGAGCATAAATACTCCCTCTTGGAGTTAAGAGCAAAAACTTGGCCAGAGCCTCTACTAATAACGGAGAGCATGCAAGATAATAAACAACACATAAACAATAGATTGATAATCACCATAACATAGTATTCTCTATCCATCGGATCCCGACAAACACAACATATAGTATTACAGTTAGATGATCTTGATCATGTTAGGCAGCTCACAAGATCCAACAATGAAGCTCAATTAGGAGAAGACGACCATCTAGCTACTGCTATGGACCCATAGTCCAGGGGTGAACTACTCACTCATCACTCCGGAGGCGACCATGGCGGTGTAGAGTCCTCCGGGAGATGAATCCCCTCTCCGGCAGGGTGCCGGAGGCGATCTCCTGAATCCCCCGAGATGGGATTCGCGGCGGCGGCGTCTCTGGAAGGTTTTCCGTATCGTGGCTCTCGGTACTGGGGGTTTCGCGACGGAGGCTATTTGTAGGCGGAAGGGCAGAGTTGGAGGGCTGACGAGGGGCCCACACCATAGGGCGGCGCGGGCCCCCTCTGGCCGCGCGGCCCTATGGTGGCGGCGCCTCGTCGCCCCACTTCGTATCCCTTTCGGTCTTCTGGAAGCTTCGTGGCAAAATAGGACCCTGGGCGTTGATTTCGTCCAATTCCGAGAATATTTCGTTACTAGGATTTCGAAACCAAAAACAGCAGAAAACAACAGAATCGGCTTTTCGGCATCTTGTTAATAGGTTAGTTCCGGAAAATGCGTAAATACGACATATAATGTGCATAAAACATGTAGGTATCATCAATAAAGTAGCATGGAACATAAGAAATTATCGATACGTTGGAGACGTATCAACATCCCCAAGCTTAGTTCTCGCTCGTCCCGAGCGGTAAAACGATAACAAAGATAATTTCTGAAGTGACATGCCATCATAATCTTGATCATACTATTGTAAACATATGTAATGAATGCAGCGATCAAAACAATGGTAATGACATGAGTAATCAACTGAATCATAAAGCAAAGACTTTTCATGAATAGTACTTCAAGACAAGCATCAATAAGTCTTGCATAAGAGTTAACTCATAAAGCAATAAATCAAAGTAAAGGTGTTGAAGCAACACAAAGGAAGATTAAGTTTCAGCGGTTGCTTTCAACTTATAACATGTATATCTCATGAATATTGTCAACATAAAGTAATATAACAAGTGCAATATGCAAGTATGTAGGAATCAATGCACAGTTCACACAAGTGTTTGCTTCTTAAGGTGGAGGGAGATAGGTAAACCGACTCAACAATAAAAGTAAAAGAATGGTCCTTCAAAGAGGAAAGCATCGATTGCTGTATTTGTGCTAGAGCTTTTATTTTGAAAACATGAAACAATTTTGTCAACGGTAGTAATAAAGCATATGAGTTATGTAAATTATATCTTACAAGTTGCAAGCCTCATGCATAGTGTACTAATAGTGCCCGCACCTTGTCCTACTTAGCTTGGACTACCGGATCTTCGCAATGCCATGTTTCAACCAAGTGTCACAAAGGGGTACCTCCATGCCGCCTCGTACAAAGGTCTAAGGAGAAAGCTCGCATTTTGGATTTCTCGCTTTTGATTATTCTCAACTTAGACATCCATACCGGGACAACATGGACAACGGATAATGGACTCCTCTTTAATGCATAAGCATGTAGCAACAATTATTATTCTCATATGAGATTGAGGATATATGTCCAAAACTGAAACTTCAACCATGATTCATGGCTTTAGTTAGCGGCCCAATGTTCTTCTCTAACAATATGCATGCTCCAATCATTAAGGTGGTAGATCCTTCAGACAAGACGGACATGCATAGCAACTCACATGATATTCAATAAAGAGTAATTGATGGCGTTCCCCGTAAGCATGGTTATCGCACAACAAGCAACTTAATAAGAGATAAAGTGCATAAGTACATATTCAATACTACGATAGTTTTTAAGGCTATTTTGTCCCATGAGCTATATATTGCAAAGGTGAATGATGGAATTTTAAAGGTAGCACTCAAGCAATTTACTTTGGAATGGCGGAGAAATACCATGTAGTAGGTAGGTATGGTGGACACAAATGGCATAGTGGTTGACTCAAGGATTTTGGATGCATGAGAAGTATTCCCTATCGATACAAGGTTTAGGCTAGCAAGGTTATTTGAAGCAAACTCAAGGATGAACCGGTGCAGCAAAACTCACATAAAAGACATATTGTAAACATTATAAGACTCTACACCGTCTTCCTTGTTGTTCAAAACTCAATACTAGATATTATCTAGACCTTAGAGAGACCAAATATGCAAATCAAATTTAAGCAAGCTCTATGTATTTCTTCATTAATGGGTGCAAAGTATATGATGCAAGAGCTTAAACATGAGCTCAACAATTGCCAAGTATCACATTATCCAAGACATTTTAGAATTACTACATGTAGCATTTTCCAATTCCAACCATATAACAAATTAACGAATAAGAAACTTCGCCTTGAACATTATGAGTAAAGCCTAAGGACATATTTGTCCATATGCAACAGCGGAGCGTGTCTCTCTCCCACAAAGTGAATGCTAGGATCCATTTTATTCAAACAAAAACAAAAACAAAACAAACCGACGCTCCAAGTAAAGAACACAAGATGTGACTGAATAAAAATATAGTTTCAGGGGAGGAACCTGATGATGTTGTCGATGAAGAAGGGGATGCCTTGGGCATCCCCAAGCTTAGACGCTTGAGTCTTCTTAGAATATGCAGGGTGAACCACGGGGCATCCCCAATCTTAGAGCTTTCACTCCTCTTGATCATAGTATATCATACTCCTCTCTTGATCCTTGAAAACTTCCTTCACACCAAACTTCAAGCAAACTCATTAGAGGGTTAGTGCACAATTAATAATTCACACATTCAGAGGTGACACAAACATTCTTTTCACTTCTGGACATTGCATAAAGCTACTGGACATTAATGGATCAAATAAATTCATCCAACATAGCAAAAGAGGCAATGCGAAACAAAAGGCAGAATCTGTCAAAAACAGAACAGTCCGTAAAGATGAATTTTAAAATGGCACTAGACTTGCTCAAATGGAAAAACTCAAAACTAATGAAAGTTGCGTACATATCTGAGGATCACGCTCGTAAATTAGCAGATTTTTTCGAATTTTCTACAGAGACTTAGGCCCAGATTCGTGACAGACAGCAATGCTGTTTCTGCGCAGCGATCCCAAATATAACATCAACTATAACATAGAAACTTTACTTGGCACAAAAACATGATAAAGAGAGGTTGCTACAGTAGTAAACAACTTCCAAGACTCAACAAAACAAAAATTTCTGTAAAAAAACATGGGTTGTCTCCCATAAGCGCTTTTCTTTAACGCCTTTCAGCTAGGCGCAGAAAGTGCAAATCAAGTAACATCAAGAGTAGAAGCATCAACATCATAACTTGTTCTAATAATAGAATCAAAAGGCAACTTCATTCTCTTTCTAGGGAAGTGTTCCATACCTTTCTTGAGAGGAAATTGATATTTAATATTACCTTCCCTCATATCACTAACAGCACCAACGGTTCGAAGAAAAGGTCTTCCCAATACAATAGGACAAGATGCATTGCATTCGATATCCAAGACAACAAAATCAACGGGGACAAGGTTATTGTTAACCGTAATGCGCACATTATCAATTCTCCCCAAAGGTTTCTTTTTAACATTATCTGCAAGATTAACATCCAAATAACAATTCTTCAATGGTGGCAAGTCAAGCATATCATAAATCTTTTTAGGCTTAACGAAATACTTGCACCAAGATCACATAGAGCATTACATTCAAAGTCATTGAATTTCATTTTAATGATGGGCTCCCAACCATCTTCTAACTTTCTAGGAATAGAAGTTTCAAGTTTTAGTTTCTCTTCTCTAGCTTTTATGAGAGCATTTGTAATATGTTTTGTAAAGGCCAAATTTATAGCACTAGCATTAGGACTTTTAGCAAGTTTTTGTAACAACTTTATAACTTCAGAGATGTGACAATCATCAAAATCTAAATCATTATGAGCTACAGCAATGGGATCATTGTCCCCAAGGTTGGAAAAAATTTCAGCAGTTTTATCACAAGCAGCTTCAAGTAGCTTTAGCAATTTCAGTGCAGCTTTGTACGCTTTGCACTAGGAGTAGAAACATTGCCAACACCAATTATTTTACCATTGATAGTAGGAGGTGCAGCAACATGTGAATCATTATCATTACTAATGGTGGTAATAGTCCAAACTTTAGCTACATTATTCTCTTTAGCTAGTTTTTCATTTTCTTCTCTATCCCACCTAGCACGCTAATTCAGCCATTAATCTTATATTCTCATTAATTCTAACTTGGATGGCATTTGCTGTAGTAGTTATCTTATTATCAATATCATTATTAGGCATAACTTTCAATTTTAAAAGATTAACGTCGGAGGCAAGTCTATCAACTCTAGAAGCAATAATATCAATTTTATCAAGCTTTTCCTCAACAGATTTGTTAAAAGCAGTTTGTGTACTAATAAATTCTTTAAGCATAGCTTCAAGACCAGAGGGTACACTCCTATTATTGTTGTAAGAATTCCCATAAGAATTACCATAACCATTACCATTAGCGTAAGGATATAGCCTATAGTTATTACCGTAGTTGTTCCTATAAGCATTGTTGTTGAAATTATTATTTTTAATGAAATTCACATCAACATTTTCTTCTTGAGCAACCAATGAAGCTAAAGGAACATTATTTGGATCAACATTAGATCTACCATTCACAAGCATAGACATAATCACATCAATCTTATCACTCAAGGAAGAGGTTTCTTCAACAGAATTTACCTTCTTACCTTGTGGAGCTCTTTCAGTGTGCCATTCAGAGTAATTTATCATCATATCATCAAGAAGTTTTGTAGCCGCCCCCAAAGTGATGGACATAAAGGTACCTCCAGCAGCTGAATCCAATAAATTCCGCGAAGAAAAATTTAGTCCTGCATAGAAGGTTTGGATGATCATCCAAGTAGTCAGTCCATGGGTTGGGCAATTCTTTACCAAAGTTTTCATTCTCTCTCATGCTTGAGCAACATGTTCAGTATCTAATTGCTTAAAATTCATTATGCTACTTCTCAAAGATATAATTTTAGCGGGAGGATAATATCTACCAATAAAAGCATCCTTACATTTAGTCCATGAATCAATACTATTCTTAGGCAAAGATAGCAACCAATCTTTAGCTCTTCCTCTTAATGAGAAAGGAAACACTTTCAATTTAATAATATCACCATCTACATCCTTATACTTTTGCATTTCACAAAGTTCAACAAAATTATTAAGATGGGCAGCAGAGATCATCGTAACTAACACCGTAAAATTGATCTCTCATAACCAGGTTCAAGAAAGCGGGTTTAATTTCAAAGAATTCTGCTGTAGTAGCGAGGTGGAGCAATAGGTGTGCATAGGAAATCATTATTATTTGCGTTTGTGAAGTCACACAACTTAGTATTTTCAGGGGTATTCATTTTAGCAACGGTAAATAAAACAAACTAGATAAAGTAAATGCAAGTAACTAATTTTTTTGTGTTTTTGATATAGAGAGCTAGACAGTAAATAAAGTACAACTAGCAACTAATTTTTTTGTGTTTTGTTTAGGTGCAGCAAACAAAGTAGTAAATAAAATAAAGCAAGACAAAAACAAAGTAAAGAGATTGAGAAGTGGAGACTCCCCTTGCAGCGTGTCTTGATCTCCCCGGCAACGGCGCCAGAAAAAGTGCTTGATGCGCGTAAATGTACACGTCCGTTGGGAACCCCAAGAGGAAGGTATGATGCGCACAGCGGCAAGTTTTCCCTCAGAAAGAAACCAAGGTTTAATCGAACCAGGAGGAGCCAAGAAGCACGTTGAAGGTTGATGGTGGCGAAATGTGATGCGGCGCAACAACAGGGATTCCGGCGCCAACGTGGAACCCGCACAACACAACCAAAGTACTTTGCCCCAACGAAACAGTGAGGTTGTCAATCTCACCAGCTTGCTGTAACAAAGGATTAACCGTATTGTGTGGAAGATGATTGTTTGCAAGAAAACAGTAAAAACAATTGCAGTAGATTGTATGCGATGTAAAGAATAGGACCGGGGTCCACAGCTTCACTAGAGGTGTCTCTCCCATAAGATAAAAGCATGTTGGGTGAACAAATTACAGTCGGGCAATTGACAAATAGAGAAGGGCATAACAATGCATAAACATGATATGATAAATATAGTGAGATTTAATCCGGGCATTACGACAAAGTACATAGACCGCCATCCAACTGCATCTATGCCTAAAAAGTCCACCTTCAGAGTTATCATCCGAACCCCATTCAGTATTAAGTTGCAAAGCAACGAGACAATTGCATTAAGTATGGTGCGTAATGTAATCAACAACTACATCCTTAGACATAGAATCAATGTTTTATCCCTAGTGGCAACAACGACATCACAACCTTAGAACCTATCGTCACGATCCCATGTGTCAATGAAGGCATGAACCCACTATCGAGCATAAATACTCCCTCTTGGAGTTAAGAGCAAAAACTTGGCCGAGCCTCTACTAATAACGGAGAGCATGCAAGATCATAAACAACACATAAACAATAGATTGATAATCACCATAACATAGTATTATCTATCCATCGGATCCCGACAAACACAACATATAGTATTACAGATAGATGATCTTGATCATGTTAGGCAGCTCACAAGATCCAACAATGAAGCTCAATTAGGAGAAGACGATCATCTAGCTACTGCTATGGACCCATAGTCCAGGGGTGAACTACTCACTCATCACTCCGGAGGCGACCATGGCGGTGTAGAGTCCTCCGGGAGATGAATCCCCTCTCCGGCAGGGTGCCGGAGGCGATCTCCTGAATCCCCCGAGATGGGATTCGCGGCGGCGGCGTCTCTGGAAGGTTTTCCGTATCATGGCTCTCGGTACTGGGGGTTTCGCGAAGGAGGCTATTTGTAGGCGGAAGGGCAGAGTTGGAGGGCTGACGAGGGGCCCACACCATAGGGCGGCGCGGGCCCCTCCGGCCGCGCGGCCCTATGGTGGCGGCGCCTCGTCGCCCCACTTCGTATCCCTTTCGGTCTTCCGGAAGCTTCGTGGCAAAATAGAACCCCGGGCGTTGATTTCGTCCAATTCCGAGAATATTTCGTTACTAGGATTTCGAAACCAAAAACAGCTAGAAAACGAAGAATCGGCTTTTCGGCATCTTGTTAATAGGTTAGTTCCAGAAAATGCGTAAATACGACATATAATGTGCATAAAACATGTAGGTATCATCAATAAAGTAGCATGGAACATAAGAAATTATCGATACGTTGGAGACGTATCAGGGAGCATTTCTGAGTCTTCACGAAGCAACAATGATCAAGTGAGGCATTCCGGCTTGAGTGGAGCTTGAAGAGTTATCATCAAGATCAAGCGGGATTCGCAAGGCAAAGGTATGGCCTTGATAGGTTTTCCTTTTACCGGTCTCAAGGTGGTTGATGGATGACCGGATTATAGGATAGCTTGGGTAACTTGATCATATCGTCTTAGGGAGCTCAATCCTTTGCATACTTTGCATATCCCTATTGCTTCTTAGTGTTTCTATGTGAGAGGTTCTTGAGCTTGTTGGGTAACTTTACAACAAGCCCAAGTTCATCGAAAACGGAATCCGCATACAACTTCTATTGCGTTTTTGAGTTTGGACGTCTTCACCGTTTCTTGACGGTGGGAGACTCCCTCTCTAAAAACATATAAACATATCTTGTGAGGAGTCTCCATATTTTGTTGGGGTTCTATTCGTCGTTATCTTTCCAACAAAATTGGTTTCATGTCAATCGGGATCCGGACACAAAAGTTATCACGGTTTTTGTATAACATGTTTTTCCTGCTGGCCCGATTTCTCGCCCGGCTTGACCGGCCGTCCCACCGGATGGCCCGGTTCAAACCGGCCCGTGGACTGGTGCCAACCGGGGCCATTACTGTAAGACACAGAAGTGCCCCGGTCATGGCCCGGTCACAGGCCCGGTTTGGACCGGCCGGGTCCGGCCTGTGGCCCGGTCTCGACCGGACACTGGACCGGACGGCCCGGCCCCAGGCCCGGTTGACCGGCCTCCTCGAGTGTGCTGTGCTGAAACTCACCCAACGGTTATATTTCTCCCTAGACTATAAATGTGCCTTCTTCCACCTTGGGCTGGATAAGTTCTTCCACTCTCTCTCCTCCATTGTTGACTTTGAAGAACTTGCCCTCTCTCTTGATTCCCCCCATGATTCTTGCTCATTCTTGAGGGATCTAAGAGAGGAGATCTAGATCTACAATCCCCACCAATCCATCTCTCCTCTAAGTGAGGGGAACTCTTTAGATCTAGATCTTGGAGTCATTTGTTGATTTCCTCTTTGTTCTTCCTCTCTAATCTCATCCTAGCATTTGTTGCTTTGGTGGGATTTGAGTGTGAAGGATTTGAACACCTCTAGTGTTCTTGCTTTGCATCATTGCATAGTATTGAGCTCTCCACCACGATTAGTTCGAGTGAGAGACCGTGAGCTTGTTACTCTTGGAGGGAGACCTCTTAGTTGGCTTGGCGGTTGGTGCTCCGGTGATCTCTTCAAGGAAGATTGTGAAGAGGCCCGAGCTTCTCCTTCGTGGAGCTTGTGAAGTGGTTGTGGAGCTTGCCATCTCCGGAGTGGAGGAAAAGCTAACCATAAGGAAAGGGCCATTATCCTTCGTGGGTGTGGCTCGGAGAATAGGGTGAGCCTTCGTGGCGTTGGGAAATCCTTCGTGGGACCTCCACTTCTTCAAACGTGACGTACCTTCTTGCAAAGGAAGGGAACACGGGAATACATCCTCGTCTCCGCGTGCCTCGGTTATTTCTATACCCGAGCTTACTTACCTTGTGATAGCCATCGTGCTTGAAGTACATATATCTTGCTATCATTTGTGCTTTATATATCTTGTGCCTATCTTGCTTAGCTCTAGTTTTTATTGTTTCACTTAGTTGAGCCTAGCATATTTAGGAGTTGTGCTTGTGAACTAAACGTTAGTTTAATTCCGCATTCTTACAAGCCAAATTCGCAAGAGTTTTTAATCGCCTATTCACCCCCCTCTAGGCGACATCTCATCCTTTCACCTATAGTCTCTCTTGAGATCCTTTTCTTTGTCTTGGATTTGAGACTTTGTGAACTGCACGTGTTTGTGCCAGGAGTTGAAGTATTTAACCATCATATTCCATGTTTCGCTGCTCCACCCGTTTTGGCCTCTATGGTATGGATTGTTGTGCTCTTGGAGTAGCTCCACAAGAGCCTTCTCAAGTCCACGATTCCATGACGCCCTTCGCTTATCAGCTACACAATGAGTACAAAACAGAAAATCAACCGTGAGTGTGAGTACCTAACCAGAAATTATCAAGGATTTAAGCAGAGAGAAAAGGTAATTAGCAAGCTCCATCTAGGAAAAATTTACATCAACTAAATGCAAAGAAATTAGCAA
Organism: Lolium rigidum; assembly: GCF_022539505.1. Classification (NCBI taxonomy): domain Eukaryota; kingdom Viridiplantae; phylum Streptophyta; class Magnoliopsida; order Poales; family Poaceae; genus Lolium; species Lolium rigidum. The sequence continues at coordinate 5,747,485 of NC_061514.1, read as the reverse complement.
GTACCTTTTGGAGATAGTTTTTTCGCCTTACTCAAATTGTACTTTGGAGATCCTGCCGGATAGAGTGGTGAGCCATGTCTTTTTGGAGCACCATTTCCTTTTGGAGCGCCATTTCCTTTTGGAGGCATATCTGCTCGTTACAAATAGTTCATTATTTTCACAGATACATTTGGAATTACATGGAAAACATTACAAATATTTCATTATTCCCGCAGATACATTTGGAATTACATCGAAAACGTTACAAATAGTTCATTATTGACACAGAATACATTTGGAATTACATGGAAAACATTACAAATAGTGCATTAGAACGAAAGATACATTATTACAGCAAACAACTAAGCAAACAACTAGCTACTCTTGTTGTTGCTGGTAATCCAGCCACATTTGCCACGCAATTTGGTCCCTTAGGTTGTTTCCTTGGATGGACGACAGAGCGATCTTGGCCGGTGATCTTGGGCAGCGATCTTGGGCGGCGATCTTGGGCGGCGACGCAGCGATCTTGGGCGGCGACGGAGCGATCTTGGACGGCGACGGAGCGATGTTGGCCGGAGACGGCGCGAGGAGAGGAGACGGCGCGAGGAAAGGCGGCGGTGCGAGGGGAGGTGCAGGAGGCGGCGCGAGGGGAGGTGCGGGCCAAAACCGTCTGAAACCGGCCTACCGAACAGCCCGGACGGGGTTTCCAGTGGATTGAAATTTAGCCGGGTAAGACACCCCAAAACCCAAAAATACTCCCCTATCGAACAAGGCCTAAGGAGCACACGAAAGCCGGAGGTGAATTTTCGTGTGTCATGACAAACCGGCCCAATCTGCATCATTGTAGCAGTCAAATCTGGTGTGGTCGAATGGTAAATCTGTAGGCCCAAGTGCGATGTGCCCCTGAGATGGCGAAGTACTCAGCTTGATCAGCTGTTAGTGGAGGACATGGGAGCGTGCATGAAAAAGCAAAATTGCTGAACTGCATTGGCTGTGTCGGGACGAGTCAATGTGAGGTATTGGAGATCGCCCCTATACCGACGTACTCCCTCCATCCACAAATAAATGTACATGCGAGTTTTCCAAGACACATTATCAAATGGAGTAAAAATTGCATTAGAAATATGTAAATCAACATCTCTCTCCTCTTTAATTGTTTTTCCTCCAATGAGCTAAGTGCATGTAGAGAATGAAGATAATATGTGCTAAGTATTATTGGATTTGATTTCCGTGCGACGAGAGAGAAGAAATTTTTGCTACTTTATATACACCCTTTCATAGATAAAGTTTAAGGATAGATATCTATTTATTTGAGGACGGATGAAGTACAGAGATGCATCTCGGAATGGTGTGCCGTCATGAGCTGAAAGTTTGGAGCGAGTATGGATGGGTGTGGAAATAGGGTTGCACTGGAGCACGTTGGCACGGTCTAAAATTTCGAGGGCGTGCTTGGTTGGGCTGAACGTTGATCATTTGGATACACAAAAGTAGCAGTTTGTGATGGGCCTGAAAAGAAGTTCAACCAAGAACCAACGCTGCAAACAAGTATGGGCCTGCAGTTCCTTTTTATCTATTTTTTTCGTTCTGATTCGACGGTAATCATTGAAGCTTGAGTTGTTGATTTGGCGTTTACTTTGGAGAACTCATATGTTTGCTGAAAACGCCCATGTTTTCGACTTTTCTGGCAAGTTTAGTGCCACATGTGTCTCTGTCTCTCCTCTTCTTCTTAATGTCAAAGAAGGTAAGACATTTTTCTACAAAATTCATCAAGAGCATACAAACATGATGCAGTGACCGTGGGCGCATCCACCCTGGAGGGCTACACACCACCCAAAATCAGGGGCGGATCTGCATAGCCTGACCCTGATGCACATGCATCAGGGTAAAAGAAAATTTTAGTACTACTTTGTGAGATTTATAAGGCAAGTGCATCAGGTTACAGTGAGAAAAGTGCATCATGGAGAAAAAAAATTCAGCTAGCAAGGTTGCAAGCTTGGAACGTGCATCAGGGAAATTTTCAGTCCAGCTCCGCCCCTGCCCAAAATATAGTTGTGTATAAATTTATTCAACATGGTTAAACTGAAAGTTCCACCGAGTTTGAAACTAGCTAAACATGCAACAAGACCCACAAAAACAAGCAAGCCCTCTAGGATTCCATGGAAGAAGATGTGACAACATTAGAGAACTTTACACGATAGCAGAAAATGAAGTTAGAAGTTTACACATCAAGAGAAAAGAGCTGGTCAACACCCATAAATAAAGGACAATCATCATCACAAGGAAACCAGAGGTAGTATAGTGTTTCTTTGAAACACTCCTTGAAATTGAAACATAAAAGTATCCGGATAGCAACATTTGGCCGAAGTCTAGCGGTGCACGGTACTAGTACTAGGTTCCGTTTCCTTGGGGGAGACGTACCCGTGTTGTATTTATTTTAACAATTTTAAGTTATCTATTCCCTTACGTTTCGTGCCGGCCCAGCATTACTTAACCAGCCCCAATCCCCCACTCTTCCCCCAACCCCGCCGTCCCGCCGCCTCCTTCGCATCGGAAACCCTCGTTCCAATCCAGCGAAATCCGGCGATTCACGTAAGTATCCGCCTTGGTTTTTCGATCGATTCTGCATCCGGTTTCGTCGATTTGCTTTTGGTTTCTTTCGATTGGTTCGATCGATGCGTAATCGTGGTTAGGTTTTGGTGCTGATTTGGTGGTTCTTTTTTTGTGATTGCTTGCAGGACGAAAGCTAGATCGATGGCGAAGAGCTCGTTCAAGCTGGAGCACCCGCTCGGTACGTTCAATCTTACCGTTCTTCTCCGTTTGTTTGTTCGTCGGAAGTTTGTGCTATTTGTTGTGTTGGTCTGTTTGTTTTGGCGATTGACGGTACAGATTCTAGGGACAGTCATGGAGATTCTTTTAGGAGTGGAGCAGTATTACCTTACCTGCGTAATACTGTAATAGTTCTTTGTTTTTCTTAGAAAAGGGGTTAAAGCCGCATACACCTCGGGCATCTGCTTTTAGGTGTTAACAACAGTTAACCAGAGCACGCGAGGATTTAGGATAGGGGGCGTCTTAGATGTTCTGGAAGGGGATGTAGCAGCTGCCTGTAGAATTGGTAGCCCTCCAAGGAGTATGTGTTGATATAATTCATGTCTTTGATAGTTGGAATAAGTAACTAGTCGTGGTGCTGATCTTATCAATATGCATCCACTAATTTAATCTCCAGGGTTTGATGATTAATATGAAAGTGTTGTAACTTCTGTTTAGAAAATTGTAAGGAGATTGTATTCTTGCTTATGATTAAGGTGCGCTGTGAATCCAGCTCGACGGCTTGATTCTTTGGGTTGGTTTATGAGTTACATATATAAGAATTTTGTTGTGGACTTCACTTCTGTGCTCATTGCTAATTACAATATCTTATATACGTGTGATGGTCATGCTAATTACAGTTCTGTGCTCATTGCTGGCTCTAGAGGAATAATATCTTATATACTTCTGTTCTCTATCTACTATGGCCTTGATCTGTAAAGATGTTTGTTTTTCTTACATCTAATACTTTTCATCCCATTCATGCATTACAGAGAGGAGGCAGGCTGAAGCTAACCGCATCAGAGAAAAGTACAACGATAGAATTCCTGTAAGCTTATCCTTATCATTTGTTCAATGGACTGTTTCCTTCCTGTTTCATTACTCGTGATTTGTTTGTTCTAATCTTTAAACAATCTATTCAATGTAGGTGATTGTTGAGAAGGCTGGGAAGAGTGATATTCCTGACATTGATAAGAAGAAGTCAGTACTGCTCAAACATTTTACTCTTTAGGATATTTCCATCTTTAATTCTTGTAGTAAGTTAATTGTAGAAGGGGTGTTGCTAAGGTTATCCTCTAGTCTCTCTAGTTAGTATATGTGAATCATAGCCACAGTATGCTGTTACTCCTGCGTGTTCCTTAAATAGCAGGATTCTTGGTGGGTACCTGGTGATAACTCAACTCATGGTAGTTTATCTCATTGTTTTTTCTTTATCCTGAATTATTTCATCAGCAGTATAGCCTGTGGCCTTTTGGTATGACTACTGTCACCAGTGTCGTCACTGTAAATTGGGTTGTTTCTACTAGTAGAACACCATTGGAAATGTACGTGAATCCTATTTAAATCTTGATAGGTTTGTATCCAAACATGTACGGAGTATGATTTATTGGGAAGTCTACATCTCTATGGTCCGGAATCAGTTAATCTTGATGCATCAAAACATTGTTCCATGGCTCATCAAAGCACTATCATAGGGCCACCCTTATTGACTTCATACTGTTTTATATGCTGATATCCGTCACCACCATACAGGTACCTTGTCCCTGCCGACCTTACAGTTGGACAATTTATGTATGTTGTGCGGAAGCGGATCAAGCTTGGTGCTGAGAAGGCGATCTTCATCTTTGTGAAGGACACACTTCCGCCAACAGGTATGGGAAGCAAATGCAGCAACCTAGCTTCTCCCTGAACAGACTTGTGTCTACTTCATGTATTTTACTGCATGGTCCAATGTTCTTATCTGAATTCCTGTATGTTATTTGTTTGCAGCTGCCCTGATGTCTGCAATCTACGAGGAGAACAAGGATGATGATGGATTCCTCTACATGACCTACAGCGGCGAGAACACCTTCGGGCAGCTCTAGGCTATGGTTCCCGAGTAATCAATCGTTCAAGATGCCTCGTGTAAATAACGGGCGCCAAGCAACTGTGTATATTCTGGTTTGCCTTGCTGTGGAAGTCTTTATATTCCGTAACCAAGAAAAAACATATTCGAATGTTCTAATGTCACATTACTTATTACGAAGTTATTGACTCTTCTGAAATCGGTCAATTATACTGCTCCCTTGCTCATGCATGTCGTTCTGGTTCCTGGCAATTGCTGTTGCTGTAATGTTTAGTGTTAGACTAGTCACAATGCATAGTATCATATAGAAGTATCATGCGTATGATACTACTAGATGTTACTATCTTCACAATGCATGGTATCATATACTAGTATCATAGTCTTCATATATTAATTGTTTTGTAGAATCTCAATGCAAATATATGTACAAGATTTACTTGACATTAATTTTTCTAGTAGTATGTGCTATGATATTGTATCTACCTATGATACTAGTACCCTCTCTTTCATCCTTAATTGCACTGCCACATCAGCATTTTGCATGCATGGAATGCATGATACTACCTATGATACTCCCATTGTGGCTAGTCTTAGTGTATCTCTCAGTGTGCCATTAAATCTGGTTGCTGTTGCCGCGTTGCGTGGCTCTACCGACAGTAAAAGGTTGCCAGCAGCACAGGGGCCTATTGTCGCCGGTGCCATAACTTTTCTGCCCCGTGTTTAGGTTTCGGTTCTGTTGCTGCTGAGCGCCAGATCCTGGACTAGATGGATGGTGCTTGTTCATCATAATCATCTACTCATACGAGAGGGTGTCAGGATACTGCAGGGAATCGTGGATTTGTTGCCGTATTTTTATTTTTGTTCTTATTATTGCTTGTGTGGATTGATTCTGAAATAGTGCTTCCGCATCTGCTGTGAAATTCTTGCATGAGCAAGTTCCCCTCTTACAAATATTCGGCGTGGCCTGTTTCTTCATGCAATCCAAACAGACCTGAAGTTTTGATGACCACAGGATTCAGTCGGTTCGTTTTGGTAGATTTTGTGAACGAAACTTGGGTAGTCTTTACTGATTTAGCAGATGCGTGTGCCATTCCCCAGTAGATTCCAATCCAGAGGCAGATCTCGTGGTAAGGAACAACGAGCATATAATGTTGACGAAATTATAATGTGAGAATTGGCCGATGCATCTAAAAAATAAGAGAATTGGCCGATGGCTCGACCAGCCCTTAATATACAGTGTTTTACAGCCGTCCGATGGGGATTGTGTCGTTTGTCAGTAACAGCAGGCATCAGAAAAAGCTGAGCGGCCGGGCTTTGAAAACGTAGGTTCCACATGCACACCAGATAGATAATCAAGCCTGCAGCCGGTCAGTCACACGATCTCCGTGCAACATGTACATGCAGTCATGCAGATATATCATTCATTACAGCTGGCTTAAGAGTACCACGGTGTCGCACTTGCTATACGTATGTTCACCGCGATTTGCTGAACTTAATTGAGTACACAGGTATATGATCCGTACCTCACCGTGCGGAAAGTGCAGTATACGACCCATACGGCGTGTTTAGGATATTTTTTTTTGACTTGGCCCCAGCATCGCCTCCCGCTTGGGCGACTCGGGTGGAAACCCTAAGCGCCGCCGCCCCTCTCCCCTTCCTCCGGCCTCCTCTCTCCCTGTCACCGCCGGCGCGCTCGTGCGGGCAAACGCCTGCGATGCTCTGGGCGGCGGCAGGCAACCATCTTGCGTTGTGCGCACAGAGGAGGCGCGAGATCGGCGGCGGTGATCACCGGCTGGTTGCAGGGCTGGCCGGAGGATCGGCGTGGCAGGGTCCTGGGTGGATCCGGGGTGGCGACCTCAGGCGGTGGATCGGCGGCGCGTTGCGCTTGGCTGCCCCGGCGCGGGTTGCGGCGCCCGGGTGATGCTTGGTGATGCGGCCGGTGGCGGGGCTGACCCTGACAGCCGTGGATCCGGCGTCTACGGCGGTGTGGTCGTGCCTGGTGGTGGTTGCTGGGTCCTCTGCGCCTCTCCTTCCCGACGGCTCACGGTGGTGGCCTACTTCGGGGTTGGGGTGGCGACAGACGATTCGTCGCCGGGTCTATGGTCGGTGGCGGCCTCCTCTTCCACCGATGAGGTCGATCGCCGGGCGGCGGCGTGGGGGACCTGCCGTTCTGCCTAATAAAGGTGATTGTCCTATGGTTCCTCTTCTGCGGAGATGGGGACCTTCTTGAGGTCGGTCTTTCTTCATCTGGCCGGAGTCGTGAATTCCGGAAGGCTCCGTCATCAAATGTAACAGTGCACCTTATGCCTGAAGTTTGCTGGATCGGCTGGCATTCGGTCGTGCACATCCATGCTTTTATTTCGACCATTTGGTTTTGGTGGGAGCGACACGAAGCTCTGTTCTGTGTTACCACCAGATGGCATTCTGGTCCATGGTGAAATCAGAGGCGGGGAATATTAGAAAGGCCGGATTGGAGGACTACCAATGGAGGTTCGAGTCCCTGTGATGTTGAGGGATTTGCTTGGTGTTCTGGGTTTCACAGCAGCAACATGCAAGTGGGGGCGACAACACAGGTGAAGTTCAGAGTCCTAACTTCCAGGGTGAAAACCAAATGTCTGGCCTTAACTGGTTGTGCCTGGCAATGGTGTTGTTGAAGGCATTGTTTTGAGAGCGAGAACTATCTTCAGGGTGAAACCTAAGATCTGTTGATCGGGCGATGACGGCGCTTGTGCACTGTTCCCTTCCTGGAGGCGTCGCTTTTGGAGAGCGTGGAGTGTAGGTGTTGTCTTGGTGGTGGATGTATTGTTGCTGCTAGGGCTGGATTACCGTAGTTGGACTTTTGTTTTTTAGTTTTCTTTTCTTTTTCTTGGTTGTGTGCATCCGTACTTGCCATTAAGGTATTGCGTTGTTTGCCATTAGGGTATTGCGTTGTTGCAGAAGCTGGATGTAACTGATATCTCTCGATATAAATATATTCCCTTTGTCGAAAGAATGATGGCGTGCGTACGTTTAGCGTTGTGACACAGTTTCCCATGCATCTGTTTAAGATGAATAGATGACGCATACGTACACTATACTACTACACCAGGGATGTCCTCAACATCCTTAGCCAAATACATCGGCAGTGATGTTGAGAAGTTTGTGGAAGTCATGTGGTTCTCGATGACCTCTTCTGGCTTGAGGATCTTCGGATCATCATGGAGCTTCATCGACGGTTATTCCTTCTTCTCATCTCTGGGACGGATGCGGTCTTTCATGACCGTTTGGCGACTTCCCATCCTCACCCAACAACGCCAGAGCGGCTCAGGGAGGAGCGGCAGCGGCGGCGCGCCATCGACACGGTCTGGAGGTTGAAGACGAAGGGCATCTCAAGGATTTTATTGCAATTTTTTTGAGATGTTTTATACTGTTTGATGTTTCTCTTAATGGTAGGTCCTTTTTCGCAAAAAAATATAGAAAGCCTAAAACCCCTGGATCGTTCTAGGAGTTTGATCATTCTACCCATATTCGCTTTGTTGGTGATAGGGTCTGGATTGAGCTTTTTTTGTGATGAATCTTATCAATCACTTCGAGGATTTTAGCCATAATATCTTCGTTGTCGGTGCAGCACCATGAGTATTCCACTAGTTCCGCTCTTTCATACAATCGCCCTATTGTGCTTCCTTTGGTCTCTTCAACCCCAGGAGATTGCGGCTACCCCATAATCTAACCAAAGCACCCTCAAGTCCTCCTTAAACACCCATGCCTTGTACATTGATTAGAGTCGGGTTTGTTAGATTGAGAATTAGCTATCACAAAATCTATCTTCTGGCTGACCACAAAACTCGTCTTATCGTGTGCTCAGCGAGCGGACCGTGCGATCGTCATCGTGAGGCTGACTACCCATCTCGGTCGTCGCCGCTGGCGCCTATTCTCATTCGCCCCCAAATCTCCCTCTCATCTCTGCGTGGAGACACGACCCCGCTGGCGTCCTCGCTGCTCCCCGTCGGCCGCCGTGCGCCGCTACTTAGTTAGGGTCCGGCCGATAGCCTATTCCCGACTAGATCTCCTCCTTATACTCTTCGCCTCGGTGACGCCCTCCGGCTCCCGCGCGCACGCGCTCGGCCCCGCAAACCTAGCTCCGCCATGGTATTCCCGGCCATCATGGTCGGCCTCCCGTGCCGCGGCTCGTCGGTGCTGCTCCGCAAGGGCCTCCTCTATTGAATCCCCACCAGCGCCCACTCTCTTTGCCCCCGAGCGCAACGCCACGACTAATCCTAGCTCGCGGGTTCCGCTCGGTCGGCAACGCCATTCCTGAACTGCCGCAAGCCTCCTGCTGGTTCTCGACGCCGTCTACGCCTCTCCCTCGACCTCCTCGAGCTCGTGATGCTTCTCTTTGACGGCCTCAACCACCGCCGGGAGCCCCTACATTGACCTCGCCTCCTCTACTACCCCACGGTGCTCTGGCTACCCTGTATGTAGTGCTCCTACTGACCTGGGTTGGCCGTGCCCCCCTCCCCCCGCACCATGGTGCGGTGATAGGCTGTGGCTGACCCCCTCCTCTGCTTTGACTACGACATCTAAGGCTCCCCCCTTATCCAGGAAACCCCTGAACTGTAGGGGCTTTTCTGCAATTTGTAACCACCGCTTCAGTTATCAATGCAGCTTCTAGGGTCTTCAGGCCCTTTGCTTGTTCAAAAAAAAAAAGGCTCCCCCCCTCGGTGAGCAACCTTCTCTCATGCTCCTGATGATCTGTTCACTGTGTCGTGGCTAGTTCTAGGGTTAGGATTGTGGTGATGATCTCATGTTCAAGACAATTTGAGGAGTAGGTGGATATGGTTTGTTGCTATTCTGTAGATTAGGTTCAGTGGTAACGGATTTAGGTCTCATGGCCATGTGAATGTGGTAATTGTGATGATCTGCTCCTGGTGTATTTCTACTATATCTGTAGCACGTTGAGATAGAATATGGGCCTACACTCTCGATATTCATACTGACAGATTAGAGCGTGTATATATACATATAGTAGAGCTACACAGTTACACATGATAACTAGCATGATGAGTATGTCGATTGTCTAGCGAGTGGGGTGCGTGGAGCGTGGTCACCGCGCACGCCCATCGCGTGTAGTTGAGCGTGAGGAAGGAATCGTTCCAGGAGGTTTTGTGCTAGCCGTTGGACTGATGCCCTGTTTCTAACACGTTGGTCTCGTTTTTGTTAATCTGGTTTCTACTCTAATCCCCGATTTGGGTCTGTTTTTGTGCATGGATCAACTCGTTTATATTAGTTCTTTTATAGAGTTATATTGCCTATTTTCTGCTATGAGTGGATGTATATTAATTGTATATCTATGTATATTTTAGCTACGTGTGATGTATTTCTACCCCCATCTATGTAGAAGTATATTAGTTTGTTTTTAGATGTAAATATCTTCTAGATTTGATGGGTGTACGTTGGTAGACCCCTTTTTTTTATATCTAGATGTACTAGCACTATGCCCACGCGTTGCTGTGAAACAGAAAAAGTAACTTAGAAAATTTAAAATTTCGTAACGATAATAAGCTCATGTGGTTGGTAAGACGCTAGCATATTTTTATAAACAATATAGCTTTTGAATATGTTAGGGAAATACTTTTTTACTTTCATGAATGTGGGTTTTTATATCACTGTCCATCTTGCTTTGAGATTCTTATAAAGCTTAGTGATGTATTAGAAATTAATGATACAAAATTAGAAATTTTAGATCAGTTGGAGTCTTTGATTCTTGCACTCAATCATTTCAATGCATTATATCAGATCGCACTGGTACATATATGATCGATGAAGTGAATTGTCTTTGAGTCAGCTGCTTGTTGCCGTCCGACTCCTATGCCACCGGTGTAACGCTACCACCGGTGAGGAGCATGTCGAGGCCCTTTACCAGGTGTGGCTGCTTGGGCCTCCGGCTGTCCGTCTGGACGATGATGTACTTCGACAGCATGAACTCCTTGCTACGATAGACCAATATCTAGAGCCTGCTCACGCAGAGCTGGTTTGAGACAGCGCCGGACAGCGGCAAAGCGCCACCTGTGACGAGGATGATGTGGCGTTCGTCACCGTGAGCTCCGACGCGATTACGCGAACGCCTCCTCGTGCAGCGAGGACGTACCTCGCCTCCCCGGACCTGTTCCCCGGCAGCTGTACCAACACGAGCTACACCTCAATGGCGTCCGTGACGTTTTATTTCAGAATCTGAATTTTATAGCGATTCCTTCCCGATCTGTTTTTCGCTCGGTCGCCCTGCTCGTCCCGCACGTCTCCTGGCAAAGTCACTCCCAGAACCAGCGGGGACATGAAGTTACGGCATTGCCATCTGGCTAAAGATTAAGAGCAACAACAAGCTTGCCCTCATCAAGTGAGCCCGTGTTCGCGTTGGACTGAGAAGATAGGGAGTCGGGGAGAGTGGAGGCTGCGCTCATTGTTGCTGGCAGACGCACTACTGTACGGTATAGATTTAGGGGCATTTCAAAGTGCCCCAATAGGTAGCCAAAGTGCCCCTAATTACTTTTAGGGGCACTATGAAAAGTGCCCCGGATGCTTGTGTCCCTAATTGAAATAGGGGCACTTTAAATGAAATGCCCCAAATACATTTAGAGGCACTTTAAGATTTGCCTCTAAAGGTTTTTAGGGGCACTCGGAGATGTGCCCCTAAATGTATTTAGAGGCACTCTAAAAGCTTTTAGGGGCACTTTAAGATATACCTCTAAATATATTTAGGAACACTTTGAGATGTGCCTCTAAAGGCTTTTAGGGGCAGTTTGACATGTGCCTCTAAACGTTTTTAGGAGCAGTTTGAGAACTGCCCCAAAAAGCTTTTAGAGGCACTTTGAGATCTACCCCAAAACACAATTAGCGGCAACTCTAAGAAATGCCCCAAAACATAATTAGAGGCAAATCTAGGAAAATGCTTCAATATAACAATAGAGGCAAATATAAACTGCAATGTACACACATAATCCAAATGTATAAATGTACCAGAAAAGTATCCAACTCTGTAATACATATACATAATCTAGATCTCTATATAACACATCATAACAAATCTTTAACACATGCAACTTCACAGCATTCTAAATATCAGGTTTTCAACTAAAAGTTGAAGTCAAAACTGCAAGCTTCCAATCATGACATAAACAATGCCATCGGTAAGGCCTAGAGCGAACTGAATTGCTTCCGGAGTATGTGCAACGATCACGAAAGGATGAACATTTGAACTAGAAAAGAAACAACATATCAGTAGTTCACTCAAAATTCAGTAAATCCTAATTTTTAGTGGCAAATACATGACTTGAATATAACAAGAACATATTTTACAAAAAAACAAACTTGTGAGTGGTCAAAACAGATTTCATAGAATAGTTATTTTACAACTTCACTTCACACAGTAAGCGGATACAAATCAATACTTGTTCAAATAATACATGACCCATGCCTCAATTCTAGTAGCAACTCAGTTTCATAACAGCCTACTGATCTTTAGGTCTTTTTATTCACATATATTATGTCCACTTCCGACTACAACTGTATCCGAAGTTCATTTTAATCTGTGATTGACATGTAGTGCTCCACACTCAAATCCTTCTTTTAATATGGTAGTAAACTGGTAGTACAATACAACTATAAAACTCCCTCAAGGATTTCGTCAATAATTTTGAAATACGCCTAGCCTTATACAAATGCCATTCATCTTAATAACCTTAATTTTCATAGCACGCAAGTCATGGTATCACCAAAATCATGATAACATTTTAGAGAAGATTAGGTCAAACATACGTAACCAAAGCGTTAAAGAGCGAAACAGGGATTAACTCACCAGGCATATCCAAGGAACAAAACGTACATCTCACTTATCAGCACCACTGGGAAATAGGGAAGAACTCACCATCTCGCTGAAGAGAAGAGATATTAAAGCATGCAAATTACCTTAATATAATTCACAGTACCAATAGTTGGCAACTCCATATGATGAAGGGAAACATGTATTCTTTCCAAGAAATATAAAGTAAACCTGATAGTGAAAGGGTCCATATAAAGTAAATCGGCCTATTTCCATACAAATTGTGTGATACCTACAGATTCTAGAGGAAATTAAATTGTAACTAAGTTTGGGACTGCACTACCACACTTTCTTCTATATCATACCTAATTATGATGGTACAATGGAAGAGAGTATGGTGATAACTGAACTACCAAACTCTCTTCTATATCATATGTTAAACATAAAATACTAAGAGATTCATAAAATACATAGAGGGTAATTCATTCGGAAGAACATATACTCCGTATTTAACTTTCTTAAAGGTAACACTGACCATTTACCACAGAATTTTGCGCAGGTCTTGGAGCTTCAGTAGAGAAGTATGTTGCGGCTGAATGATCTTTATACATCGAACAATCAAGCAAAAAAATCATGTGTAATCTAGTAATTCAAGTACAGACGATCTAAGAACATATTCTCTGGAAAATGCAGATAAAGATCAATACGTAGGTAAACTGATGGTGAAAATTACAGTACATCAATACGTAGGTAAACTGATGGTGAAAATTACACGTGATCACTTGTGAATATTGGAAGGGTGCCATCTAAAGCATAATGTGAACGTTGTGCTCTATTCAGTTCAAGAAAATAGTCCAAAATTCTATCCCCTGGCCAACCATAAAGAATAGACTAACTACTGTATGATCAAAAGATGAACTTGGCATGTTATCGCGATAAGAGGTGCTGGATTGACAATTTGTTTCCCCAACAGTATGCAAATCCGAGTTACCAACATTATTTCAATAAATTGTCAACCATAATGTCGAGAAAAACAAACTGGGTACTGAACAAAGGTTGATTATCAACAAAATGATGGATCGGGATTTTACAAATTATGCTAACCAAATAGTTATTCTTTACAATATGTATTAGTGTCATACGATTTCATTCACTCGATGCAGTCGATATGATTTCATATTCCAACATCACACTTTATCCTAAACCGGGTTCTTGACTTATTTGTAGGCTCAGAATCCCTTTATGAAGAACCTCATATCCAGATGAAGGAACAGATCATTAATCAGAAATTCTGTCTTCTACATGTGAAAGTGTGCAACTAAGAAAGATATAACACTCACTACCGTGCAGTCCAGAAACTGTAAGTTCAATCAGCCATGAAGATAGAAAAATACAAAGTGTAGGATTTCCTAAATTCAGTACCCACAAAAGCATAACAATCTGATTCCGAGTGAACAACTTTTGAAGATTAAAAAGTGTAAGGTCCTTTTATGCAAGTTGCAGTAGCTTACAGCTCACTCAAACAGCTCACTTGACTAGCCAAAATAATTTTGGCAACAAACAAACATGCAGCTCATGTACAGCTAGCTGAGTAAGTGCTAGCTGCTAGCCTGCTACTACTATCCAACTTACATCTTACATCTTACTTCTTACTGGTTTGCTGGAGCTAGAAACATCATTACCACTTACGTGCATGCCAATATACTAACAACTGCTACTTGTAACAAGATTAGTACTAGCAATGAGCTGCTATGTATGGTTGCACGGTTGATTTCCCCTCGGTAAAGTTTGTCATTCCAAAAATAGTCAGAGCAATGTCCAGGTGCAAATAGTCAAAGATTCTATTGTGTGGACATTAGGTTCGTCTATCATAGTCCAGTATGAAACACTGGCTTCGAACTCCCCGAAGCATCAAACCCAACTATATCAGATTATGTGTATGAGTTTGCCATCTTTATAAGGTTACCGTAAAGGATCTTAATAATGACCCTAGACTAAAAGAAATATTTCCAATATGGAGAAGTTTGGGTGTTAAAGATATTCACTGATCCAGACTTCATATATCACATTAATTTTGAGATCCTCACATAATGAAGGAACAAGCTCCCTCGTCAATTTCCATTACGGAAATTGTCCAGTTTTATGAAGTTTAACAGAAAACAAACCAAAGGGAAAGGAGGCATCGAAACAAAGTATATCTCTACGTAACTACTTATTACAGAACCAAAACAATTTATCACCAAAGTGGTGATAATCATATCAGTTTGCACTGGCGCCCAGCCATGAGGACATGAGTAAGCCTCACTGCATTTTTTTTAATGAAACAGTGTCTAGGAGGAACTAGACACTATTAATGTCGTAGAAGGTGGGACTTGGCATGAAATTCTAGAAATTCGTCCCACGTCGTCCTGCATTTCGAATTGACATATGCGTGGTCTTCTACAACACCGATGCTAACAAGGGATGCAGTAACGGCTAGGACTACAGCTGATTGCATATTTAGGAAATAACAGGAAGTCGTCACATGATTTTTTTGGAAGACATAACTGCATTCATTTCAAGCATATAGCTAATGAAATCGTCTCTAAAACAACCCACACAAGAGCATGAAAAATTTAGTAGCTACCGGAAACATTATCCTACTGGAGCACAACAGAAACAACCAATACAGAGAATTCACCATGCTCACCTCTCACTGTCTTCCTTGCTCTATAGAGTCATTGCATCAAGCACCAAAAGTGCAACCCTGCAAATGCCAATCATACACACAACATCAACACATAATTGCGTCAAACTAAAGCAGCAGACGAGGAAGCTACCTTCAGCGTGGTGTTCATATCAGAATTGGATTCGATTTTGCGCTTACAGCACGGGGAGGTGAGCCTAAGGTGCGAAAGTAGCAGCACCACAGGGTAGCCGGAGCACTAGAGGAGCCCAGGTCGACGCGGGGGTCCAGGAGGTGGTCGCAGGCATCCGGGTAGAGGAGCAGGAGCACGGGAGGTCGTGGCGGAGGTCGTAGACGAGGCGTGGGTGCCGGAGGGAGTAGCCGGAGGCACGGGTGCACGGACGCGGGGCCGGCAATCCGAACCCCACGGCTATAGTTGCCACGGGGACACGCGGAGGAGGTGGGGTGGCTTGGCGACGGTACGAATCCTGCGGAGGTGAGGAAGGCGGAACATTACCGGCGATCCGCGACGCGGGAGGCCGCCGATGATGGCCGGTAGGGGACGGTAGAGGGCGGAGCTAGGGTTTGTAGCGGTGTGCGCGCGGGAGCCGGAGGGTGCCGCGGTGGTGGGGGGTTGACGGAGGAGACCGTGCCCAGGCCGTGTAAGCAAGTGACGGCGGCGGATGTGTCCGGCATCGCTGGAGCGAGCAGGTGGCGGCGGCCGGCGGCGGAGCATCTCGGCGGCGAGAGGGGAATCGAAGGGACGTGAGGGGTGGAGCTATGTGCCGACCTGGTCGGCGCCGACCACGTCCCGCACACCCCTGGTCGTCTATGGGCTTGGCCCATTATCGTTGATTTTCGTTGGTCGGTTCGGCTGTTAACTGGGCCGCGGCCCATCAGGTAACCTCTTTTTCTTTTTCGTTTTCTTATTTTTTTCCTTTTCCTTTCCTTTTTCTGTTTACAGTTTGTTTTTAAAAACTATAAAATTTTACAGGCCTTTTTATATTTTCAAAATTTTCTATCTACAGATTTTAAAAATGTTCGATTTTAAATTCGTTCACAATTTGAAAATCGTCATTTTAAAATTGTTTAAAATAAAAAAATTGTTAAAATTTGTTCTAATTTGAAAAAAGTTCAAATTTAAATTTGTTCAAATTTCAAAATTCGTACAATATTTGGAAATTCATTCAAGATTAAAATTTTGTTCCAAATTTGAAATTCGTTCAAATTTTAAATTGTTCAAAATTAAAATTTTGTTCAAATTTAAAAATTCATTCGAATTTGGAAATTCGTTTAAGATTCAAAATTTGTTCAAAATTTTGAAATTTATTCAAGATTCAAAATTTGTTCAAATTTTCATATTCGTTCAAATTTTTTCAAACTTGAACATTTTTAAAATTTGAAAATTTTCAAAAAACTATTTTTAAACAGAAAAATAAAACAAGAAAACAGAAAGGGAAACAGAAAAGAAAACAGAAAACAGAAAACGGAAAAGGAAAGCAAATGGAGAAAAAACAGGGAAAATCGGCTAACCGGGCCGGCCCACACCGCGCGCGGGGGTGTGCGGCGCGGTGCAGGTGCCAACATGGTCGGCATATAGGAAACGCCGTGAGAGAGCGCCTATGATGAAAGAGGGGTATCGCCGTGTCGGGCCGGGTATTGACCCAACCTCGTGTGCCTACTGGGCCTGGCCAGTTTGACCTTTAACAACATTGGTGACAATAGGTAGAAACCTCATCATTATACCAATGACACATGCATGATCATAGAAGAGTGAACAGTAAGGCAAAAGCCAGAAACCACAACATCATAGCTGTAAAATAATTAGTTGTCTTACAACCTTTAGTGTTTACTTGCAAGTTAAGTGATGCCATTTATATTGTTAAGGATACTTGGAATGTGCTAATCTTGTCAACATAGTGAGGCAAACTGTAAGACACATAATCAATCTTTGTAATCTCCATCCATTTTCTACCCCAGCCTCGAACCAATGTTAAAAGTGACGGTTCCTTCAACACCGTTGCAAGGTGCGGCAGTCGCGACGGCGGAGGATCCTGTTCAGCATCGCTGCAGCGTGCGATGGACCGTCCGGGAGCGAGCGGTGGAGGCGATCCCTATAGCGCTGATTGAGGGAGGGGCAGGCGGCTCGGGAGAAAGGGAGAGGAAAAGAGAGAATGGTTGGGCCACGTCTGCGGGGTCGGGTCTGGGGTGCGAGTGTGCCAGGCGAAGCGGTGTACATGGCCCCACATGGCGATGCGCACCATCCAATCTCTGAGAAGCCATGGATTGCAACAGGTTTACATGTTGTATCTAATTATACAATTGAAACACTATACGTCACTTTAGTTTGTACATCTCTTCGTGCAAGATCTTGCTTGATCGTATTCTGCTACTCAAGGGCTATTTCCATTCATTTAAGTGGCATGGAATCTTGCCATTCTCAGCCAGTGTGAAATTCGAAAATTGAGTTGGAGCTCTCTCTTTTACTATACCTGTTTTTTTATTCTATAAAGATACTGCTACCCTTCAACACTGTAAGCTTCTTAACTGCATAAACAGTGTGACTGACAACTATATTTGGAGTTTTCTTCCTGTACAAAAACATGTTTCCTTCATTTCATGGTTTGCCCGTTGAGAAAATCATTGATCAAATTTTGCAGTAAGTGATAATATACTATTTGCTTCACAGCCACCTAATTATTCTCAGTCATTAAGAAATATTTATCATCACACATAGTATTTTTTGTTAACATCAAAATTTACAGATTTCTATTTCTCAAATACTAGCAATCCAATAGCTTTTGTTTGTTAAATGAGGAAAATATTTGTTATACATATTTATTGACTGCATCTACAAAATTGAATGGAACCTTGGACATGTATGCTTTCAATGAGGTTTTGGACAGACTTTGCTTCCGCTGCTCACATTGGAGAGGATTCAACTGTTTTGATCAAGATATATACAATGCAGGAGTACATAGGTCTCAACTTTATTGAGATCATCAACTAGTGGGGGAAACTAGCTAGATTGGTAAGGGAAGGTTCTACAGTGAACTTGTTCAGATTATCAAGTAGTTTGACTTTCAAGTTCTATGTGATGGTTTATATGAGTTTTATCTATCTGTTTTTATTACAAGATGTTTATGTCTGTTGTTTCCGTAGTTCCGACAGAATTTGTTGTTGTTTAGTAGGCAATCATATTATTTTATAACTGAGTACTTGAATTTGTTGTTGTTTTGGAATTTGTTTGTTGCTGCTTCTGTAGACAAAATTTGACTTGATCATTTCATAGGCACCAATTGGGGTACTTGTCAAACTGCCCAATACAGTGGCGGAGCCAGAAATTGAACTGAGGGGGGTCGACACTAAGCTCTAAATTTTTTTTTGACAGAAAAGAGCAAATGTATTCAACAAAAGAGGTTCAAACATATTCAATTTGCATATTTCATCAAGTACAACAACAAAATGACTATAAAAAACAAGAACACCAAAATAGAGCCACATTTTGATAAGATAGTATCATATCATTAAGTTGTATCTAAGCTTGGAAGACGAAAGCCCCGCGGAAGATGACCTCTGCGGTTGTTGTAGGAATGGAAACGTAATTTCTGAGCTCACCTCACCATCACAGCCATTTGCTCTTTAACCGATACATCACGAGACTCGCCAACAAGTAGAGAGAAACTAGAATTTCCGAGCTCACTCATAATGACTTGTGTAATCTTTTCTGCACATGCTTGCACTATATTTTTTTGGATTTCAGGAGATGTCAATTGACAATTGCCAGGAGCATTCTCATTAATCACATCGGCTACATACTTGCATCTTGCACCATACCAATCCAACAACTCACGGAAATTGCCCTTGTTGAAGGAAGTGCTAGACTCGTCATGCCCACGAGAAGCTAGACCTTGTTCAAGTAGAAATCTGACAACACCCACAACAGCCCTCAAACGAATCTCATACTCAATATGTGATTTTTCTTCATGACGAACAAGAGCATATGCAACACTTTGCTTTTTATTTCTGAAGTTTTCACAACTCTTTATTGCATTGTTATGAAAGCTAGTTGGTCCACCCACATGACCACTGAAATATTCCGATGCTTTCTTCCAATTTGTAAAACCTGACTTTGTGAAAACATCTGATCCATAGTGGTTACCATTGCTTGAAGACTTGAAAAGAAAACAATGAAAACAAAATGCAGCATTCTTCTCCACACTATACTCCAACCAATCAAACTTGTCATACCATGCACTTAGAAATGACCGCTTATCCGGACCTTTGAGAAAATTATGATCATCTAAACGAGTACGGCCTCTCGATAAATATGCCCATCTCATTTTGTCTCTGATTTCAAGGGTACCAAATGACTCAATTGGTCTCCGAATTCCGGGATCGGCAACCACATTTGCTAGATCAAAAATTTCAGGAATATTTGCCTACAACATTGAAAAGGAAACTAAAATTTAAGGAACATTTGCCTAACCCTAACCCCTGATTTCTACTTTAATGATGCAAGCAAGTATCAAAATTCAAGAAGAGGGGGAAAATCGACATGTAAGTGTGCCCTCTTGCGAGATTCATCATCGCCCTCCTACATCCGTCCATGGAAGCTGAAAGGGGGAAAGGGGGCGGGACCTGGCGGGGAGAGGCGGCGGGCCGGGCAAGCATGGCGGAGCGGCGGGGAAAACGCGGTGCTGCGGCCGGCGAGCCGCCGGAGCGGGGCGGGGCGGCGGCGGCGCAGCTAGGTCTTCCTCCGTCGCTGCCTACCTGCCTCTGTCGCTCGGGTTCGCTCGATACCGATTGGGTTTCGTGGGGGTCGTTTTTTTCGCCAGAATCGTAGGGGGGTCGGTCGCCCCGGCTCGACCCGGTGGTGGCTCCGCCCGTGGCCCAATAGGTGTATACCAATTGGGACACTTGTCAAACTGTCCAATAGGTGTATACCAATTGGGGCACTTGTCAAAATGCCCCAATAGGTGTATACCAATTGGGGCACTTGTCAAAATGCCCCAATAGGTGTATATCTATTGGGGCACTTCTCCAAACTGCCTCAATAGGTCTATATATATTGGGGCATTTCTCCAAACTGCCCCAATAGGTATACACATATTGAAGCACTTCTCCAAACTGCCCCAATAGGTGTATACCAATTGGGGCACTTCTCCAAACTGCCCAATAGATATGGCATTAGAGGCATTTTAGCCGAAGTGCCTCTAAAGAGGGGTATTTAGAGGCACTTTAAAAAATGCCCCAGAGCAAAGTGCCCCTAAATCCCTACCGTGTAGTAGTGACGGCAGTGCGGCGGCGGGGATCTTTGATGGCAAAGCCGTGGCGCTGGTTTTTTTTCGCGTTGTGCGTGGACTGATGAAGATTAGACTTTGGGCTTGTCTTTTCGATAGAGTCGGGGAGAGTGGAGGCTGCGCTCATTGTTGCTAGCAGACGGCAGTGCGGCGGCGGGGATCTTTGATGGCAAAGCCGTGGCGCTGGTTTTTTTCGCGTTGTGCGTGGACTGATGAAGATTAGACTTTGGGCTTGTCTTTTCGATAACTGGGCCTGTTTGTTCCAGTCGAGAGGTATTAGCGATCGAGGCTAGCAACGTACGTACCAACCGATTCAGATTTAATAGTAAAGATATTAGCTTTTTTTTCCTAGAAGTATTATTTGGTTTTTAGATGTAAAATATCATCCATATTTGGGTTGATGGGTGTATATTAAAAAAATGAAACAGTGTCTCGGAGGAACTAGACACTATTGATATAGTAGAAGCGGGACTTGGCGTGACAATTTCAAAAATTCATCCTTGACAATGATCGAACTCAGGTCGTTGGGGTGCACCACTACAACCCCAACCACCAGGCTATGCCCACGTCGTCGATGGGTGTATATTAGTAGACCCCTTTTTTATACCTACATGTATATTATCTTTTTCCTAGAAGTATATTAGTTGGTGTGTAGATGTACAATTGTACATTAACACGTAGATGGATGGTATAGTGTACATTTCACTGTGTACCAAGATGTATATTAGCTGGTTTCTAAAATTATTTCAGTGATAACTAGAAGTATTTTAGCGATAGCTACAAGTAAATTACCACGTAGGTGGATGGTGTACGGTTTATGCATCATTTTGGCTTTGTGTTTCTGTTGCATGATTTTGCTCATTTGTTGACTGGATAAATGTTTGCTGCAATTATAGGGGATTCAAACAAGGCGGCCTTTGGATTTATAAAGGAGGAAGCTAACCTGATGTTCTATCTTCTATTTTTCGAGGGTAGGTCATAACTTGTTTGCCAAATTCCTTGTTTCCATTGTTGTAGGCATGTTTTGTGTTGTGTGTACATGTAACTTAGCTCCATAATGGATGTATATTAGTTGCTATTTTGGCTTGTACATACTGGATGTATGTTAGATCTTGCCTATATGTATATAAGATTAAATCTACATGTATATTAGTTACTACTTGGTTGTACTTTAGCTAATGTTTAAATGTATATTGCATATTATATTAATCATAAAAGGTTATTTCATGCCAAGATGTACATTAGGTTGTAACTGGATGTACATTATCTTAAATTTAGATGCACATTATTTACATACTAGAAGTATGCTTTTTAGTTATTGTCTAGATGTGTTTTAGTTAATATCTCGATGTATATTAGCTTATATCTAGTATTCCCGCCGATCCAAATTAATTCACTCCAACTTTATCTAGGTACACATGTATATGCATCTTGAACACGTCTAGACAAAGTTGAGTCAACTAGATTGGATCGGAGGAATATTTAAATTAACTCTTTTTTTAGAAACACAGTACAAACACAGACGTTCACATACATGCGCATAGACCCACCCCTATGAACACACACCCTACTCCTATGAGCACCTCCGGAAGACTGAGCCGGCGGATTGGATCTTGAAATTGACGAAGTCACCACAAGTGCCTCGCTGTCGACGGGAACGTCGCTTCCCACTGAATGATTATTCCGTCTTTATGAGACACACATATGTTAAACCTGGGGTTTAAACTCTGATGGGCTGGGGGTACAACCACCCTCCTAAGTACTCAACCTCAGGTTGGTTCTCACTTAAATTAGCTTTATAATGCTATATTTATATATGGAGATGGCGTTTTGGCTCATAGGAGCAAATGCTCCCATTATACAAAATAATTAAAAATTAATTTTAAAAATGTCAAAAAAAATTGACATAAATTTTTTGGTGTGCATCGTGACATTCTACGTTCGTGCACAAGTTTTCGTGGAAAAACAACATTTTATGTGGTGTGTACAAAAAAGACAAAAAAATGCGCTGTACGTAGTCGTGTTACAGCATCAAAATTTGTCTTTTTTACAGGAGCCACATAAATTGTTTTATTTTTTTGAAAATTTGTGTACCAACATAAAATGTCTATATGTACATGTAAAAATTTAGTTTAATTTTTTTTTGACACTTCAAAATGTAGATTCACACAATGGGAGCAAATGCTCCTATGAGCCAAAGTGCATTTCCCTATATTTATACCTTTTACCTATTGTCTATATGTATCTTAGCTTATATCTTGATGTACATTACGTTATATTTAGAAGCAAGCCTTGTTTAGAAGTACTATTATCTTATATACTTAGATGTACATCAGCTTATATGTAGATGTATATTAGCTCGTAGTTAGATGTATAGTAGCTTACATACTAGGTATTGGGTTAAATAGTGGAGTCAGATATGACACAATTTATCACTTTTTGATGGGAAGGTACACACTCATTAAGCTCTTGAAAGTTCTTTTTTTTTCAACGAAAGCAAAAGCTTTGCCTTATCCATTAATTAAGAAGAAGATGTCCAGTTAATTAGCGGGGAAACCGGGCGGAAACCATACAAACACCAACACCATAGGGCCACGCGCACTCCTGCCACAAGGACAAACCCACACAAGACCCGAAGACAACCATGGCCAATCTCAAACACCGCTCCGCCAAGACCAGCTGACCTTGCACCAAAGCCAAAGAGAAAGCGTCATGACTGCTACGGAAGGAGCAAGCACGGGACGCTCCAACGAAGATGAAGAAGCCAACCCTCCTGGAGAGCAACACCATAGAGGCACCGACCACACAACATCGAGGGAACCTTGTCTCCCACACGACACAAGGTCGACGCACTCAACACTGTGGAATTTCCAGGACAGCTGCCCCGACATCCAGCTATTCCGCTACGCTAAGCAGACCGCCTACACCACCTTCCGCGACCGCCGTCCACGGTCGCACACCGAGCCACAACACTGCACGCCCTCGGCCGCCCGCAGCCCAAGCTACACAAGGCCATCCGCACGTAGACCACAGCTGTCGCACCAAAATCCGGGGCCGCCGCCCAGACGTAGAGTCAACCGCCCCCAATGAGACGCGTCAACCAGTCCTACAACCTCGTCGCACAAGCAACACAAAACTGCCACCCATCCATGACCATCAACAGCTCCACCCCATGAAACTAACCCCGGATTACTTCTTGCTATGTTTCATGAATTCTTGTACAGCTACAAAACTGCATGTTTATTTGCACAAACAATCTAAGCTTTTTCCCTATTTCTTATGCAGGCTCAGATTTTTTGCAAAGAGTATCAGCTATGAAGTAAAAGGACTGGATAAGTAAAATGATTTGGGTTCAGATGTGCTCATCCGTAGGACAGGTCACAAAGTTAATGAATTTGTTTGGGAGAACCTAGATTCCTGTGTGTACAAGGCAGGTTCTTGCAGTTTCAAGATTTTCTTGCATGAACTTCCTTTTTAGTTTGCTTAAGATTCATCATAAAACTATATGTGCCATCTTATTCCATTATCAAGTTATTTTCCATCAGTTGTTACAGACGAAGTTATTTTCCATCAGTATTTCTGCCATCTTATTCCATTATCAATCAGTTTTTCACTGAGTTACTTTTTCTTCGTTATTTCTGCCATCTTATTCCATTTTCATCAAATGAGTTACTTTTCCATCAATGTTACTGTCATCTTGCTCCATTATCGATCAATATTGGCAAGTTACTTACACATCTTTGTTTTCTGTAATCGTGTACATTACCAATCAGTACATCAGTTACACTGGTAGAAAAAAGGGCTTCCGTCCAGCCCCATTAGTCGCAGAAATATTCGAACCGCGACTAAAGGGGGCTTTAGTCGCGGTTCGGGAGGCAACCCGCGACTAATGCTCCAACCGCGACGAAAGGGTATCCCTTTAGTCGCGGTTGGTAACACCAACCGGGACTAAAGGGCTATGGAGGGATGCGGCCGGCGGAACAACCTTTAGTCGCGGTTGGGGACGGTACCCGTGGATCGCCTTTTTTGCTTTGTAAAATACAAAAGAAAATGATAGAAAATTCAAAAAAAAATTTGTTTTCAAATTCTTGTATGTTATGCAACCTACTATTCAGAGAAATTAAGAAATTCGAATTTTCATTTTTTTTTGCAATTTTTTTTTAAAAAATGGTATAACCGCAATAACTTTTGCATACGACAGCGGAAAAAAACGTATAATATATCAAAAAAATCCTGGGAAAAAGTTACATCCTGGGTTTACCCGGTTAGCCAATTTTTAGATTCTCAAAATTCCAAATGAAAATATGAAAGCAGGAAGATTTTAGTTTTTGCCAGAAATTCTGTATTTTATATATTTTTTAAATTTTAAATTAATAATTGCATCTTGCATAAAGATTACTATTACTTAACCATAAAGGTAGCCAATTTTTAGATTTTCAAATTTTCAGATTTTAGGTTTGGCAAAAAAAATATTAAAAAAATAAAAAATAAATTATAATATAAATTTAAAAAGTTAATATTTATTTATTTATTCAAGATTATTATTACATCATTACTTTTGTTTATTAAAATAATTATTTGGCATTCAAACAATAAAGAAGTGTGACATCGACCAACATGTTAATAGGATTGATATGATACTAGTATCAACAACATGCGCGTGAAGCACTTGGAAGGAGGATGGGAAAGGAACTTGGAAGTTAAGCGTGCTAGTGAATACTAGAAACTCTAAAAAAAAGAAAAAAAAAGGGAATGAAAAATAATTAGAAAACCAAATGGATTAATTTTTTTTAACGAAATAGCCTTTAGTCCCGGTTCGTGTTACAAACCGGGACTAAAAGTCCTTCAGCCTGGCGCATGCCAGCCGCCCACGTGGACGGGCCTTTAGTCGCGGTTCGTAAGCAACCGCGACTAAAGGGGGGCTTTAGTCGCGCTTCCTTAGTCGCGGTTGCGCAACCGCGACTAATGGCAGTTGCGAGCCGCGACTAAAGCCGTTTTTTCTACCAGTGTTAGTTACTTTTTCCACCAATTCTTGTCTACCAAATTGCCACAAGGGACAAGGATGTATGCTATGCTACTTCCACTCTTCTGAACGGATCATACTTTTTCTCCCTCTACTAAATGTATTTTCCTGAAGTCATGACCTATCTTCTTTTTACACTGACTAGTTGAATGCCCGTGCTTCGCCACGGCTCAAAAGACTTATCTAATTGGTAGAATAAAAAATTATAAGAATGAAATTAATAGACCCAATTATAAGATCGTAAATTTCATTATCTTTACTATTAAAATGAAATCAGTGACTCAATTAGCGGTGAGAAAGTTTGGTGAAACTCACCACCGGCAAAAGCTACATTCTAGGCTTTAGGCCTTGATTTCTAGCTAGCAATAATAATCTTGTAAGCGCTCTATCTCCAAAATCTCCGCTTTTTCTCCGACAATGATATTTTAGTGAAAGCTGCTGCAAGGATCATTTAGAGAAACCAGTTTGAAGCCAGCAAAGCTTATGTGTCTAGAAATCTGAACTTCAAAACACACCATCATGCTAAGTTGGCCCTTAAATTACAGAGTAGATTGTCAAACTATTAGAGCTATTTTGTACAATCTCAATAATCACTTGTTTTTTTGTCGTCAATACAGCGAGAGGGTACAAAACAAGTATGGGAATTGTTTCTTCATTTAGTCACCGACCTTCAGCGGCACGCCCTAGAATCAATTTACTCCCTCCCACCCATCAGAAAAGGCTAATAACTCTCATCTTAATTCATCGTACATGTTAACTAAAACCACAAATACTAAGTCCATAATCAATTCTCCACAAATTTTGTTGCATCACAACCTTTTTTTCAATCCATGTCACATGTCACGTC
Organism: Lolium rigidum; assembly: GCF_022539505.1. Taxonomy (NCBI): domain Eukaryota; kingdom Viridiplantae; phylum Streptophyta; class Magnoliopsida; order Poales; family Poaceae; genus Lolium; species Lolium rigidum. The sequence continues at coordinate 5,721,222 of NC_061514.1, read as the reverse complement.
CCCACAACCGTATCTGGACCGCAACATCTGATTTTGTGAAGTACCGCTAGACGGAGGCACCAAAGACGTACAGACGTACTGAACGAGTCCAAGTAGCTTCGAAGCATGTCGCCCCACTCCGCCTTTGCGTCTCCTCCGTCGGATATCTTGAATGTTCCCTACAGCACTACTTCGGTTTCACGCCCGCGGCGTTGCCCGAACAACGACCTTCTTCCCATTCACCTAGACGACGATTACACCGACATCCATCGAGAGGCTCATCTCCGCCGATGCAACAACAACAACACAATAGTCTTCACTACCTTCATTTGGTGAAGGTAGGAGCTTGGTTTGTTCTTGATCCCGAGAAAAATTGGTATAGAAAACTCCAATTAGCCACCCCTTTCCTGGTGAAATGACCATGCATGTATAACTTAATATTTCAGTTCTATCATTTAAATGATAAATCGGCTTGATTGGAACTCATGAGCTAATGCAAATCTCACATCTTTGTTGTCTTTCTGCTCCCGATGATCTCTTCCCTAGTATTCTCCTTTCCACCAAACTCTTTTCTCGATTCAAACTCTCCTTTGTATGAACTTAAATACCAAGAGAGATATCTCTGGAGAATTTACATTTTAAGCACAAATTATGTATAGATTCAAGTTAGGACAAATAATTGAGGAGCGTATTTAGTGCTAGTGTTATCCTATTTGTAAAAATAATTAGTGATATTTAATTATTCATTTATTTCATTAGACATCAAAAAGGTGGAGGGAACAAGAAAGTGGAACTGAAGAAATATAGTAAAAAATACTGTTAAAATTGATCAATCTCAAACTATTTCTAATAATCAAAGACTCCCCTGGGAATAATATACAAGAAAGATTATTCTCGCAGAGAATTGGGTATTTTTGAATTAATACCAATTTGGGAATGTTGAGTTCTAATATTAGCTATTGAAAAAAATGTACAAGCCGAAATGATGTAAAACCAATGAGCTCAAATAAGGGTTTTGCATGTTTCGAAATGAAGCACATAATCTGAGTGCACAGAAGGTGTACTTGATTATTCAGAAAGAAAATCAGATCACAAAGATTTCCCCTCGCATGCAAGAAAACTCAAGTTATAAAACATGATTCAGATATATTCCTATTTTAAGGAAGCCCCCGATTCTTTAAGTAGAAACAACAAACTAAGTGGTAAATTCAATTTCATTGTACACTAAAGTGCTTCCCACATGCTTACACGAATATGCATGCTATGTTTGATTCGGAAGTTTGGGATAAGAATTTCACCATCTTGCAGTAAAGATTTCTCACGATAGCATAGTGGGAAATGGAGGCATGCCTGGAAATTATTTCTTAAGGCAGAGCATAACTTCATCGGCCCTGCTCGCCAGCATCACGCTCTTGTTTGACTCCATTAGATCCATGAGGGAGCTCCGCGGGACTCTAGGGCCTCATCCTCTAACACTATCTCCGGGAAGTCTAGCGGTACTCCGCCAAGAACTTGCCTAGGAATGACATGTAATATCGCATCACCCACGCTTGCGTGCCCATGCCTTCGGTATTACTCTTGAGTTTGTTTGTTTATTTTTCTTGAGAATAATTTCGGATTTGAGTCCTGTTAATCAGGATAGTTACGCCAAGTATCACGCTCTTTCAACAACAAAACTGAACTATTGATTGTTAGTTAGTGCGGTGGCATTTGTTTGTATTTTTTTCGGGTGTGACACCAGCCATTCACAGGTTTCACCTTAATAGTAAAGATTAGCATTAACAAGGGTAGATGCATCATGTTTTTTTCCTTTAGGAAAAGTTGCAACCTAAGCACCGATTGATTCAAATCTTAAGAACAAGAAGAGAAGTCCAAGTGTAGAAGATGGTTCATACCTTTTTCTTGTGGAGCTTGAAGAGCACACGTGGTCACGACGGTCTTTCCCTTGGCCGAACATGCATCTTATCAACCTGTTGGCACCACTCGCTCAGCAGGTTGTTGAAGAAGGCCATGATTTTGTCCTTGTCGCAAAGCTCCTAGGACGGTACCACCTCTTTCTCATCGCTCTCGCCGTCGCTCATTCATGTTGACCATGACTTCCACCTAAACACTATCATGGATTACCATAAGAAGCTTTGCACAGTTATGAAGAAAAAAAAGACCAAGACACGTAGTATGGTAGCATGAAAGTAACCTCCAATTGTTTCTAAAAATGTTACCTCTAACATCATTTGTTGGAAGGGAGTATGATCACCCTTTTTAAATATAATAGCACACAAATAGAAAATGTTGGCATCTTGCCATAGAAGTACTTGATCTGGGCAACTTGAGCTTTGATATATTGCATGTATCAGTCTGACCATAAACCATCACTATCCCTATTGCATTTTATGAAAGCATGCAGAACTTTCATCAATTTAAATACTTCCAGTAGACACTAAAATCTTTGTCCTGTTTTGAATTTCTTATATGATCGATGGCCCAAATTCTCAGAAAGTTTGTTATAGTTATCTTCCAAATAATCCTTGACCGGCAGTAGTACTTACTCGTACTTGATGAAAAAAGGAAAAAATTCTTTAATATATAGAATTGCTAGCCGGACAGAATAGTGGAGTCGTAGTACCTAGCTAAGTGGTGGTAGTGGCCAGTGGGCATGTAAGTGAAGGTGGCGGAAGCCATGACGAACCTCGGTGGACCAAGTAGCATCTGCAGCCTGACTCGCTAGAGGTCTTCAACCGCTCCTCCTCCGTCGACGCACCCTTCATGTTCCGTCCAGCCGCCGCCCATGTCCAACCATTTAGTTAGCAATAGCAACAAAGTTCAGTTTGCATCAGCTACAGATCGGTGTAAATTAGCATTATTTTAGTTAACACATAAGCCAATTTAGTTGACGTTCAATTAACACAAACACCAATTCGGTGAACACAAATTCAGCTAGTATCTAACTATATATTCAGTTAACACAGATCATACCAATCTAGAAATTTAAATATCTCTTTGCTTTGTCCATCTTCTCTCGCACGGACGAGCATCCCAAACTCCTCTTCACGCGAGCAACTCAGCACCAATACAACCGTCTTCCTCTCGCTCAGCACCACCTCCAAGCTCCGGCTCCCTTGCAGTCCGCCGATGAACCATCACGCGGTCCCTCGCTGCTCAACCTCTCGGGGCAGGCCGCCGTGTCCAGGAGCTCCGCCTCGACATCATCCTCCTACTTATTTATGGAATCTAGCCGGGACTGACGAAATAGAGCGAATCGTCTTCACATCCGGCTGAACAGGGCCACCGTCGGTTCCCTCAATCCGGTGCTTCCCTGACGCCTCTAAGCATCCTCCCACGATCTCGGTGAGTCCAGGAGCTCCGCCTCACCGTCATCCTCCTGCTCCTTGAAGGAATCGAGTCGTAACTGACGGAATCGAGCGAAAAGGGGAAGTGGACGGGCATGGCGATTGGAGGTCAATTACCATCTCCCGCCCGGCCCATGATCCATGTGGATGACCGGAGCGGAGATACGTCGTCTTCTTCGCCAGGACAGGCAAGGGCTCCGGCGGGCGGAGGAAGGCGGAGATGCTGTCCGGCCCGTGCTCCATCTTCCCTGAATCAGTGGTTTCATCTTGGTAGGATAAGAAGTTGTTTTGTTAGTTGCGTTTTCTTTGTTTCGCGCGCAGATTTTTTTGTTCAAGATTGCGTTGAGATAAATCATCTTGGTAGGATAAAGATGTGGGAGGGTATTATTGTCCATCCTAAAAATGTGACACCGGGCATTCACCAGTTTACTCTTAATAGTAGAGATATGGAAAAATAATCTGGAGTAGTAACTTACGTACGTATCAGATCTATGATCCAGACAGAGAAAAATATTCATGTTACTTTTGTTGGGGGAGTAAAGGTTACCTGGTAGCAGGCGTCAAATCACAAATCCCTTTGCACCAGCAATGTAAATCTTTAGATGGACAACTTTTTACTTAGATTTTCCTGTAAGTTTTCTTGGACGATGTTACTTCTGTGGTCATGGCGGCTCAAAAGATTGCTAGAGGAAGATGTGATCGGAAGGTGGTAGTTGCCGATTTGTCTGGACTCAGGCTGTTTCCAGGGCACCAGCTGGTCCCCAGCCCAGCGGGACAACATGACGTTTAATCTAAGTTTGTGTTTTGGTTCGGTTTCCAAAAAAAAAAAAAAAAAATCTGGTCGGAAACTTACCACACCATAAAGCTATTTTGTGGCTGACCACTTTGTAGTCGCGTCCATTAGCTATTGCAAAGAGAAAAGAGTTGGTCTGTAACTAGAATAGACTACATCTCATGCATTGTCCATGTTTTTGGCTAGGAATCGGTTTTGCCTAGTATTCACTAGAATAAGCATAATTTTTTTCCAACGAAGTCTATTTCTAACGTATAGCCACTCAAATTATCTCCACTACTATTAAAAGAGCCAGAGCGCCAGATCCGGACTATCTTGACCATTTAATCAACAAAATCAATGGCTCAGATTATCCCTAAAACAGTGTTAGACGCTCCCTGTTCCACGCGGCCACGCCTAACCAAACCATCCCACGACTAATCAAATCGAACCGCTAAAAACAGCTCCCTCCCCCACACGGCCGAGCAGCGCGGATGCCGCACTAATCCCCGCGCCGACCTGCGGATGCCGCACGCTGCTGCAAGTTGCCGCCCCGCCCTCCGGGCACGCCGCCGGCCGCCTTCCGCAGTTGACGTACCAACGCCACCACACAAACGCATGTCCTTCTGCGCTCTGCGCTGCCGCCCACGCCCAATCCGACCTCTGCCGCCGATGTGCACCACCAACCGCTGCCCCGGAGGCAGCCGACGTTCATCCACAGCTGAGGACGAATCTGCTTCGCTGATGCTAAATCGCCTCATCGGGGACACGCAAATCGGCACCATCGTCGCTCCCCGGTGTCGCTCAGAAGGTCTTCTCTTTCCGTACTCTCATATTATTCTTGCTTATTGCTTGATCTATGTTAACCTGTACTGGCAGTTCTTTTGGAGATCCTATTTTTTTTTTACCTCCCAATCGATTTTTGAAACTGGCAATTGGAACTTCGGAAGGTCAACCTTGCACTTCGGTTCAATGGCCGTCGTTCGAGTGGAAGATTCAAGGACTGCTTTCTCTTTTGTGATAGAACTGTCTCGATTGTTGATTGTCCATTTTTATGATCAACCTGTACAAATTCTAACTCCACCGGATGTTCATGACGCAGGACTACTTGATGCACTTTGTTTTCTGTCCATAGGGCAAAACTGTTTCTCACGGTAGAAGTGCATCAAATAGCATCTTCAGAATCAGACACTACGGTTGATTTGGGATTGTTAACTTGGACATTGAATGGACAGTTCACAAGTGAGCTGATCAATATTCTGGTTGGGAAGACTTGTATAGCTGAATTCGCAATGCATACTGCTGCATCTTCACAGGTGTCGCTTTCCTTGTACTTGCATTTTTTAGGAGGATTGGTAGACCTATTGAGAAGAGATGTATCTGAGGTTTACTGTGTGCCCTTGCTGCATTTTTAGATCTATTTGCATATAGTTCGGCACGAAGGCGTAAATTTAGATTATGGTTTTTTGTCATCGGCATGTTTAAATTCACATCACGGTGCATTCTCTTGCACTTTCATGTGCGTTTCTCATATTTAGAGATGCTTGAGCTGCATCTTTTTGTGATATGCATGGTCATTCTCAACTCTCAACACCAATTGAACATAGGTCTATTTGAAGTATATCTACCAATAGAAAATAACGATTGTGCCATCCTCTAAGAATGCTTTATGATATAGCAGTTGTACTCGAGTATGAAGGGTTGCGTTTTTGTGGTTTCAGTAAATTGTGAATGCTTTTCCAAGCTAGAAGATATGAGGATATAGGTATATATGTATATGCCATAGTAAGGTAGCTATATAGTAATTCGCGTGTAGTAGTGGGGATTGTGCTCATGCTCTGTTAAGGACTGCAAAAAGCTATAAAAATAAATTGGATATTTTGCATATTTTCTAAACTTTCGATAAATGCTTCAATTCTGATGCATGGAATAGTTCTGTCTTGGGCCAGTGCTTAATTCTTCTTGTGCACTTGATCCTTGATTAATCATGTTAACCCATTTTATATGGCTGTGACATGTTTGTCCTAGATTAATTGGTGATTCTGTGCAGTTTCTGAAGTAAAAGACACACAGCTGCTCTTGCTATCTTTTCTTCTGCTCGCTTGACGATACCACCGACCAGGATTTCTTTCGCGCTGACAACCTTTTTCGTTGTGACCGGTGGTTCCTTCATGCCACCGTTTTGCTGCTTTGTTCTTTGTTTTTCTTCTTGGGATCACGTAATTTGGTTGTTAAGTTCCGGTGCCCTAAAAATAGTTGTTTTTTCTTGTGTAGGCTGCAGGGCTCTATTGTTGTTGGTATGAGTGGTCAGCATTCATGTGGCCAACGACAAGGAATGTCTCCTTCCGATGTCGCCTGCTCTGTCTAAGGTGCGGTAGCCCCTCAGACCATGGGCAAGGAAGGCATGGTAGGTATACTGATCTCCGGCGAACGCTTGACTAATTCTAGAGCAAGCAAAAGTGGGCTCATATCTTTTCCGTTCTGAAAGATCAATATTTTTTTTATCCAACAAGTGTTCAATTGTGATAACCGAGGGGTGATAGTTTTGGACTAACCCATTTAGACGAGGCATGCAATGATACTTGGTGAACTCTAGGTTTTAGCACCTCTAAGGTATAGAAAGTTCTCACCAGACATTATATTATCCCCTGTATGTTTTCAGTGAGGCCTGCAATGCCAATATCTTACCGTGCTCCAACAAATCCTAGCTCTCACTGATGAGAATGATACCTTGTCCAATAAATGACGAACTCCATGTTTTAGCACCTCTAAGGTATAGAAAGTTCTCACTGGACATTATATCATCCCTTTAAGTTTTCATTTGTTATGGAAATAGCATGCAGTCCACTACTATTAAAAGAGCCAGAGCGCCAGATCCGGACTATCTTGACCATTTAATCAACAAAATCAATGGCTCAGATTACCCCTAAAACAGTGTTAGACGCTCCCTGTTCCACGCGGCCACGCCTAACCAAACCATCCCACGACTAATCAAATCGAACCGCTAAAAACAGCTCCCTCCCCCACACGGCCGAGCAGCGCGGATGCCGCACTAATCCCCGCGCCGACTCGCGGATGCCGCACGCTGCCGCAAGTTGCCGCCCCGCCCTCCGGCACGCCGCCGGCCGCCTTCCGCGATTGATGTACCAACGCCACCACACAAACGCATGTCCTTCTGCGCTCGCGCTGCCGCCCACGCCCAATCCGACCTCTGCCGCCGATGTGCACCACCAACCGCTGCCCCGGAGGCAGCCGACGTTCATCCACAGCTGAGGACGAATCTGCTTCGCTGATGCTAAATCGCCTCATCGGGGACACGCAAATCGGCACCACCGTCTGATACGTCTCCAACGTATCGATAATTTCTTATGTTCCATGCTACTTTATTGATGATACCTACATGTTTTATGCACATTATATGTCATATTTATGCATTTTCTGGAACTAACCTATTAACAAGATGCCGAAGAGCCAGTTGTTGTTTTCTGCTGTTTTTGGTTTCGAAATCCTAGTAAAGAAATATTCTCGGAATTGGACGAAACTTTCGCCCGGGGTCCTATTTTTGCACGAAGCTTCCAGAAGACCGAAGAGATAACGAAGTGGGGCCACGAGGCAGCCAGAGGGGTGGCCGGCGCGGCCCAAGCCCTGGCCGCGCCGACCTACCCCCTAGGCCCCTCGTGTGGCCCCTCGCGTTGACTCTTCGCCTATATAAAGCCCCTGCATCGAAAACCCTTACGGAGGAAGCCACGATACGAGAAAAGTTCCAGAGCCGCCGTCATCGCGAAGCCAAGATCTGGGGGACAGGAGTCTCTGTTCCGGCACCCTGCCGGAGCGGGGAAGTGCCCCGGAAGGCTTCTCCACCGACACCGCTGCCATCTCCACCGCCATCTTCATCACCGCTGCTGCTCCCATGAGGAGGGAGTAGTTCTCCATCGAGGCTCGGGGCTGTACCGGTAGCTATGTGGTTCATCTCTCTCCTATGTAGTTCAATACAATAATCTCATGAGCTGCCTTACATGATTGAGATTCATATGATGATGCTTGTAATCTAGATGTCATTATGCTAGTCAAGTGGGTTTTACTTATGTGATCTCCGGAGACTCCTTGTCCCACGTGTGTAAAGGTGACGAGTGTGTGCACCGTGTGGGTCTCTTAGGCTATATTTCACGAAGTACTTATTCACTTGTTGAAGAGCGTAGTGAAGTGCTTATTTATATCTCTTGATGATTGCAATGTGTTTGTATCACAATTTATCTATGTGCTACTCTAGTGATGTGTTATTAAAGTAGTTTTATTCCTCCTGCATGTGTGCAAAGGTGACAGTGCGTGCACCGTGTTAGTACTTGGTTTATGCTATGATCATGATCTCTTGTAGATTGCGAAGTTAACTATTGCTATGATAATATTGATGTGATCTATTCCTCCTACATATGCATGAAGGTGACGAGTGTGCATGCTATGCTAGTACTTGGTTTAGTCGTTTTGATCTATCTTACACTTAAGGTTACTTAAACATGAGCATTATTGTGGAGCTTGTTAACTCCGGCATTGAGGGTTCGTGTAATCCTACGCAATGTGTTCATCATCCAACAAAAGTGTAGAGTATGCATTTATCTATTCTGTTATGTGATCAATGTTGAGAGTGTCCACTAGTGAAAGTCTAATCCCTAGGCCTTGTTCCTAAATACTGCTGAGTTACTACTGCTTGTTTCTTGTTTCTTCGTGTTACTACTGCTCGCAATACTACCACCATCAACTACACGCCAGCAAGCTATTTTCCGGCACCATTGCTACTGCTCATATATATTCATACCACCTGTATTTCACTATCTCTTCGCCGAACTAGTGCACCTATTTGGTGTGTTGGGGACACAAGAGACTTCTTGCTTTGTGGTTGCGGGGTTGCATGAGAGGGATATCTTTGACCTCTTCCTCCCCGAGTTCGATAAACCTTGGGTGATCCACTTAAGGGAAAACTTGCTGCTGTTCTACAAACCTCTGCACTTGGAGGCCCAACACTGTCTACGAGGAAAGGAGGGGAACGTAGACATCAAGCACTTTTCACGGCGCCGTTGCCGGGGAGGAAAGGTAAAAGGTACTCACACTCCGGACCTCGGCTACTAAGCTATTTTCCGGCGCCGTTGTAAGTACTCGAAGCTATTTCCTTTAGACTCTGCAATTGCGACATTTGGTTTCTTGTTTACACTAGTTAGGCATAATGGAAAACAACAAAAATATGAGAGATCTTTATGAACTTTATCTTGAATTAGGACATGATGTGTTTGAAGAAAGAATTAAGAAACCCATGGAACTTTATATGCATGCTAATGGGAATGTTATTACTATGAATGCTTTGAACACCATTGTTGATAATGCTATGGAAAATTCTAAGCTTGGGGAAGCTGGCTTTGATGAGCATGATATTTTTAGTCCCCCAAGCATTGAGGAGAAAATTTACTTTGATGATACTTTGCCTCCCATTTATGATGATTATAATGATAGTAGTCTTTTGTTACCACCTGTTATGGAGGATAAATTTGATTATGATTACAATATACCTCCTATATTTGATAGCTACTTTGTTGAATTTGCTCCCACTACAATTAATAAGAATGACTATGCTTATGTTGGGAGTAGTAATTATTTTATGCATGAGACTCATGATAAGAATGCTTTAAGTGATAGTTATATTGTTGAGTTTGCTCATGTTGCTACTGAAAGTTATTATGAGAGAGGAAAATATGGTTGTAAAAATTTTCATGTTACTAAAACACCTCTCTATGTGCTGAAATTTTTGAAGCTACACTTGTTTTATCTTCCTATGCTTGTTACTTTGCTCTTCATGAACTTGTTTATTTACAAGATTCTTATGCATAGGAAGCATGTTAGACTTAAATGTGTTTTGAATTTGCCTCTTGATGCTCTCTTTTGCTTCAACTCTTATTTCTTACGAGTGCATCATTAAAACTGCTGAGCCCATCTTAATGGCTATAAAGAAAGAACTTCTTGGGAGATAACCCATGTGTTTATTTTACTACAGTACTTTGTTTTATATTTGAGTCTTGGAAGTTGTTTACTACTGTAGCAACCTCTCCTTATCATGTTTTTGTGCCAAGTAAAGTTTCTATGTTAAAGTTGATGTTATATTTGGGATCGCTGCGCAGAAACAGCATTGCTGTCTGTCACGAATCTGGGCACAGTTCTCTGTAGAAAATTCGAAAAAAATCTGCCAATTTACGAGCGTGATCCTCAGATATGTACGCAACTTTCATTAGTTTTGAGTTTTTCCATTTGAGCAAGTCTGGTGCCATCTTTAAATTCGTCTTTACGGACTGTTCTGTTTTTGACAGATTCTGCCTTTTATTTCGCATTGCCGCTTTTGTTAAGTTGAATGAGTTTCTTTGTTCCATTAACTTTCAGAAGTTTTGTGCAATGTCCAGAAGTGTTAAGAATGATTGTGTCACCTCTGAACATGTGAATTTTGATTATGCACTAACCCTCTAATGAGTTTGCTTGAAGTTTGGTGTGAAGGAAGTTTTCAAGGGTCAATAGAAGAGGGTGATATAATGTGATCGAGAAGAGTGAAAGGTCTAAGCTTGGGGATGCCCCGGTGGTTCATCCCTGCATATTTTAAGAAGACTCAAGCATCTAAGCTTGGGGATGCCCAAGGCATCCCCTTCTTCATCGACAACTTATCGGGTTTCTTCTAGTGAAACTATATTTTTATTCCGTCACATCCTATGTATTTTACTTGGAGCGTCTGTGTGCTTTTATTTTTGTTTTTGTTTTGTTATTTTAGTTCTCTGAATAAGTTCATCCTTGTGTGGGAGAGAGACACGCTCCGCTGGTTCGTATGAACACATGTGTTCTTAGCTCATAATATTCATGGCGAAGTTTCTTCTTCGTTAAATTGTTATATGGTTGGAATTGAAAAATGCTACATGTAGTAATTGGTAAAATGTCTTGGATAATGTGATACTTGGCAATTGTTGTGCTCATGTTTAAGCTCTTGCATCATATACTTTGCACCTATTAGTGAAGAAATACATAGAGCTTGCTAAAATTTGGTTTGCATATTTGGTCTCTCTAAGGTCTAGATAATATCTAGTATTGAGTTTTGAACAACAAGGAAGACGGTGTAGAGTCTTATAATGTTTACAATATGTCTTTTATGTGAGTTTTTGCTGCACCGTTTCATCCTTGAGTTTGCTTCAAATAACCTTGCTAGCCTAAACCTTGTATCGAGAGGGAATACTTCTCATGCATCCAAATACTTGAGCCAACTACTATGCCATTTGTGTCCACCATACCTACCTACTACATGGTATTTCTCCGCCATTCCAAAGTAAATTGCTTGAGTGCTACCTTTAAAATTCCATCATTCACCTTTGCAATATATAGCTCATGGGACAAAATAGCCTTAAAAACTATCGTAGTATTGAATATGTACTTATGCACTTTATATTTTATTAAGTTGCTTGTTGTGCGATAACCATGCTTATGGGGAACGCCATCAACTATTGTTGAATATCATGTGAGTTGCTATGCATGTCCGTCTTGTCTGAAGGATCTATCATTTTAGTGGTTGGAGCATGCAAAATTGTTAGAGAAGAACATTGGGCCGCTAACTAAAGCCATGAACCATGGTTGAAGTTTCAGTTTTGGACATATATCCTCAATCTCATATGAGAATAATAATTGTTGCTACATGCTTATGCATTTAAGAGGAGTCCATTATCTGTTGTCCATGTTGTCCCGGTATGGATGTCTAAGTTGAGAATAATCAAAAGCGAGAAATCCAAAATGCGAGCATTCTCCTTAGACCTTTGTACCGGCGGCATGGAGGTACCCCTTTGTGACACTTGGTTGAAACATGGCATGCAAAGATCCGGTAGTCCAAGCTAAGTAGGACGAGGTGCGGGCACTATTAGTATACTATGCATGAGGCTTGCAACTTGTAAGATATAATTTACATAACTCATATGCTTTATTACTACCGTTGACAAAATTGTTTCATGTTTTCAAAATAAAAGCTCTAGCACAAATACAGCAATCGATGCTTTCCTCTTTGAAGGACCTTTCTTTTACTTTCATTGTTGAGTCAGTTTACCTATCTCCTTCCACCTCAAGAAGCAAACACTTGTGTGAACTGTGCATTGATTCCTACATACTTGCATATTGCACTTGTTATACTACTTTATGTTGACAATATCCATGAGATATACATGTTATAAGTTGAAAGCAACCGCTGAAACTTAATCTTCCTTTGTGTTGTTTCAATGCCTTTACTTTGAATTATTGCTTTATGAGTTAACTCTTATGCAAGACTTATTGATGCTTGTCTTGAAGTACTATTCATGAAAAGTCTTTGCTATATGATTCAGTTGTTTACTCATGTCATTACCTTTGTTTTGATCGCTGCATTCATTACATATGTTTACAAATAGTATGATCAAGATTATGATGGCATGTCACTTCAGAAATTATCTTTGTTATCGTTTTACCTGCTCGGGACGAGCGAGAACTAAGCTTGGGGATGCTGATACGTCTCCAACGTATCGATAATTTCTTATGTTCCATGCTACTTTATTGATGATACCTACATGTTTTATGCACATTATATGTCATATTTATGCATTTTCCGGAACTAACCTATTAACAAGATGCCGAAGAGCCGATTCTTGTTTTCTGCTGTTTTTGGTTTCGAAATCCTAGTAAAGAAATATTCTCGGAATTGGACGAAACTTTCGCCCGGGGTCCTATTTTTGCACGAAGCTTCCGGAAGACCGAAGAGCTAACGAAGTGGGGCCACGAGGCAGCCGGAGAGGTGGCCGGCGCGGCCCAGGCCCTAGCCGCGCCGACCTATCCCCTGGGCCCCTCGTGTGGCCCCTCGCGTTGACTCTTCGCCTATATAAAGCCCCTGCATCGAAAACCCTTACGGAGGAAGCCACGATACGAGAAAAGTTCCAGAGCCGCCGCCATCGCGAAGCCAAGATCTGGGGGACAGGAGTCTCTGTTCCGGCACCCTGCCGGAGCGGGGAAGTGCCCCGGAAGGCTTCTCCATCGACACCGCTGCCATCTCCACCGCCATCTTCATCACCGCTGCTGCTCCCATGAGGAGGGAGTAGTTCTCCATCGAGGCTCGGGGCTGTACCGGTAGCTATGTGGTTCATCTCTCTCCTATGTAGTTCAATACAATAATCTCATGAGCTGCCTTACATGATTGAGATTCATATGATGATGCTTGTAATCTAGATGTCATTATGCTAGTCAAGTGGGTTTTACTTATGTGATCTCCGGAGACTCCTTGTCCCACGTGTGTAAAGGTGACGAGTGTGTGCACCGTGTGGGTCTCTTAGGCTATATTTCACGAAGTACTTATTCACTTGTTGAAGAGCGTAGTGAAGTGCTTATTTATATCTCTTGATGATTGCAATGTGTTTGTATCACAATTTATCTATGTGCTACTCTAGTGATGTGTTATTAAAGTAGTTTTATTCCTCCTGCATGTGTGCAAAGGTGACGATGCGTGCACCGTGTTAGTACTTGGTTTATGCTATGATCATGATCTCTTGTAGATTGCGAAGTTAACTATTGCTATGATAATATTGATGTGATCTATTCCTCCTACATATGCATGAAGGTGACGAGTGTGCATGCTATGCTAGTACTTGGTTTAGTCGTTTTGATCTATCTTACACTTAAGGTTACTTAAACATGAGCATTATTGTGGAGCTTGTTAACTCCGGCATTGAGGGTTCGTGTAATCCTACGCAATGTGTTCATCATCCAACAAAAAGTGTAGAGTATGCATTTATCTATTCTGTTATGTGATCAATGTTGAGAGTGTCCACTAGTGAAAGTCTAATCCCTAGGCCTTGTTCCTAAATACTGCTGAGTTACTACTGCTTGTTTACTGTTCTACTGTGTTACTACTGCTGCAATACTACCACCATCAACTACACGCCAGCAAGCTATTTTCTGGCACCATTGCTACTGCTCATATATATTCATACCACCTGTATTTCACTATCTCTTCGCCGAACTAGTGCACCTATTTGGTGTGTTGGGGACACAAGAGACTTCTTGCTTTGTGGTTGCAGGGTTGCATGAGAGGGATATCTTTGACCTCTTCCTCCCTGAGTTCGATAAACCTTGGGTGATCCACTTAAGGGAAAACTTGCTGCTGTTCTACAAACCTCTGCACTTGGAGGCCCAACACTGTCTACAGGAAAGGAGGGGGAACGTAGACATCACCGTCGCTCCCCGGTGTCGCTCAGAAGGTCTTCTCTTTCCGTACTCTCATATTATTCTTGCTTATTGCTTGATCTATGTTAACCTGTACTGGCAGTTCTTTTGGAGATCCTATTTTTTTTTTTACCTCCCAATCGATTTTTGAAACTGGCAATTGGAACTTCGGAAGGTCAACCTTGCACTTCGGTTCAATGGCCGTCGTTCAAGTGGAAGATTCAAGGACTGCTTTCTCTTTTGTGATAGAACTGTCTCGATTGTTGATTGTCCATTTTTATGATCAACCTGTACAAATTCTAACTCCACCGGATGTTCATGACGCAGGACTACTTGATGCACTTTGTTTTCTGTCCATAGGGCAAAACTGTTTCTCACGGTAGAAGTGCATCAAATAGCATCTTCAGAATCAGACACTACGGTTGATTTGGGATTGTTAACTTGGGCATTGAATGGACAGTTCACAAGTGAGCTGATCAATATTCTGGTTGGGAAGACTTGTATAGCTGAATTCGCAATGCATACTGCTGCATCTTCACAGGTGTCGCTTTCCTTGTACTTGCATTTTTTTAGGAGGATTGGTAGACCTATTGAGAAGAGATGTATCTGAGGTTTACTGTGTGCCCTTGCTGCATTTTTAGATCTATTTGCATATAGTTCGGCACGAAGGCGTAAATTTAGATTATGGTTTTTTGTCATCGGCATGTTTAAATTCACATCACGGTGCATTCTCTTGCACTTTCATGTGCGTTTCTCATATTTAGAGATGCTTGAGCTGCATCTTTTTGTGATATGCATGGTCATTCTCAACTCTCAACACCAATTGAACATAGGTCTATTTGAAGTATATCTACCAATAGAAAATAACGATTGTGCCATCCTCTAAGAATGCTTTATGATATAGCAGTTGTACTCGAGTATGAAGGGTTGCGTTTTTGTGGTTTCAGTAAATTGTGAATGCTTTTCCAAGCTAGAAGATATGAGGATATAGGTATATATGTATATGCCATAGTAAGGTAGCTATATAGTAATTCACGTGTAGTAGTGGGGATTGTGCTCATGCTCTGTTAAGGACTGCAAAAAGCTATAAAAATAAATTGGATATTTTGCATATTTTCTTAACTTTCGATAAATGCTTCAATTCTGATGCATGGAATAGTTCTGTCTTGGGCCAGTGCTTAATTCTTCTTGTGCACTTGATCCTTGATTAATCATGTTAACCCATTTTATATGGCTGTGACATGTTTGTCCTAGATTAATTGGTGATTCTGTGCAGTTTCTGAAGTAAAAGACACACAGCTGCTCTTGCTATCTTTTCTTCTGCTCGCTTGACGATACCACCGACCAGGATTTCTTTCGCGCTGACAACCTTTTCGTTGTGACCGGTGGTTCCTTCATGCCACCGTTTTGCTGCTTTGTTCTTTGTTTTTCTTCTTGGGATCACGTAATTTGGTTGTTAAGTTCCGGGGCCCTAAAAATAGTTGTTTTTTCTTGTGTAGGCTGCAGGGCTCTATTGTTGTTGGTATGAGTGGTCAGCATTCATGTGGCCAACGACAAGGAATGTCTCCTTCCGATGTCGCCTGCTCTGTCTAAGGTGCGGTAGCCCCTCAGACCATGGGCAAGGAAGGCATGGTAGGTCTACTGATCTCCGGCGAACGCTTGACTAATTCTAGAGCAAGCAAAAGTGGGCTCATATCTTTTCCGTTCTGAAAGATCAATATTTTTTTTATCCAACAAGTGTTCAATTGTGATAACCGAGGGGTGATAGTTTTGGACTAACCCATTTAGATGAGGCATGCAATGATACTTGGTGAACTCTAGGTTTTAGCACCTCTAAGGTATAGAAAGTTCTCACCAGACATTATATTATCCCCTGTATGTTTTCAGTGAGGCCTGCAATGCCAATATCTTACCGTGCTCCAACAAATCCTAGCTCTCACTGATGAGAATGATACCTTGTCCAATAAATGACGAACTCCATGTTTTAGCACCTCTAAGGTATAGAAAGTTCTCACTGGACATTATATCATCCCTTTAAGTTTTCATTTGTTATGGAAATAGCATGCAGTCCACTCCTTCATGTGTGATAAACCAGGTGATATTTTTGGAATTCCAATTCAGATGAGGCCTCCAATGCCAGCATCTTATTCTGCTCCGAAAAAAATCCTAGCTCTCACTGATGAGAATGATAGTTGGTACTGTAAATGGAGAACTCCATATTTTACCACCTCTAAGGTATATTGTATTCTCACTGGACGTTATATTTTACCACCTCTAAGGTATACCTCTAAGGTATAGTGTTTCTCTTTTCTTTTCTTGACAGCTTTGAGAGAAGAATAAGAACGGAAATTTCACTACTTTCAGATGTCCATACTCACCTATACCTATGCTTCTGTTATTAATTTTTTATTTTTCATGGATAAATGAGCAAGGGTCCATTTAGTTTGGCTTCCGAGGGGTTCCATCGGGGACTGCGTATTATTGCAAACTGGTGATTTCTATAAGTAAGCATGCTATTTGTGGCTCGCCTAATTGATGCAATTTTGCATGCACTCAGTGTTGTCGTTTATTTCTCAATTAGTTTAGAAAGATATCGTTTTTGTATGTGATTGTGAGATATATGTTATTCACTTTAGTATTAATCCGGTTGTGTGTGTTTTGAGTATTTGCAGTAAGTAATCAGCTGTCGGAAATTCCATAATATCTTATGAAGGTTAGTTGCAGTTTATATCACCATTCAGGTACCACTTCATCTCTTAAGTACCCAGGTTAACTATGCCTTTTTCTCAGCTTTTCAATAGTTTACACCAACATATTAGGGCCAATTGTAGGATTGCATCTCTACTAGCGGAACACAAAGCAAAGTTACTTTCCAATTATAACCATATTTAGTAATTAATCTTCTTTTTTCAATGAGATTATCTATGCGGCAACATAATACAACTTGAGAAACATTACCACACTAAGATGATACTATGGACACTCCTTAGTATGAATCATCGTTTAAGCGAGATGGTCTTCATACACCTTCAGAGCATGCTTATGTTTTCTTTCCGCAAAGTAACTATGCTTCTACAGTATATTGAGCTCAAGGTCATGTATTTGACTATTTGTGGCTATCATGAGGTAGAGTAACAATGAAGTCTCAAAATCCTATTGTTGTAAGTTTTACTGTTCTTTTAGTTGAGTTTATGAGTCATAGTCCAACAAATGCTAATTCCATAGTTCGATACAGACCTTCTGTTCTGAACTCTAATTGGGATAATCGTGCTTTAATGCTGAGTCTATGACTATGACATGGTTAATCAATTAGAGACACCATGTTTTTTAAGAAGCTAGAATAGAAATACCCATATATTAATATGAAACAAATTTTGATTCATGTGTAGTTCTTCCATTTGAATAAAATGAAGATAGTTCTATCTTCAAATATAAAAATATATATTGTACATAGTAGCATCTAGGCTCTTCCGCTGGAATTTTAGGAAGTTTTCAATCAGTTATAAAACAGATGCAGTTGTAAAAAAATCTAATACTGTAATCGCTAAGTGCATATTGTTATGGTGGCCTTCTTCAAACATTGCATTCACATATGCGCTCTAGGATCTTCGGCTCTGGACTACATAGGTCCTCATTTGTACTGATTTTTTCCTCATTTGTACACACTACTGACAAAGGTTTTATGTTAATGATGTACAATGCATATGTAGGATGATAATGAAGGGAGGAAGATATTTTTGGTCCCAATTCTGCCATTACGTGTGAAATTCTTGGTGGCGTGAAGTGGTTCTTCATCAGAAAACAAGGCAGATAGTGTTACTTATTATGTAGATGATTTTTTTGCTTATCTTCAAATTAGTTAATTTGTAATTAATATACATTTTTTTTAGCTTCATGAGTTCTAAATTGATCGTGCGTGCACGTGCACTCTTACTATTAAGAAAAACATACTACTGCATTTGTTTTGGCCAAAATCAAGGTAGGCTGGCCGCTCCACCTTGCCCAACCGGAAGCCCCGCCACTGACCTAGGGGCAACCGATGCGTGTGTGCACCAGTGCACGTATCGCTTGAGGAGAGGAGCTGAGGCCGTACAGTATACATTGGGCCGTCGTGTTGCGTGACGCTAACTCGCCGGTACGACGCGAGCACAAGCCGGGCGATCGATCGAGGCAGAAGGTGTCGTCTCCTGTAATCTCGATGATACACAGCAGCGGTCAAGCACGGAGGCACGCAGCTGGTCTGCAAGAAGCCAACGGTTGCCGCCATTCGTCGGCGACGCCAAGCTAGAGGAGGTTCCTTGGAAGGCATTCTCACCGCCACAACAGCGACGCATGCAGCACCCAACACGACACTTCTTAACGATGGAAGGGAGAGTCGTCAGAGAAGAGATGGACACTCGTATAGGATCGAGAGTGGCGCAGGGCAAACATCCCATGCCATGCCGTATGCCGAGCCTGCAGCCGCAGGCGAGGCGACACAGTCGGCAGGGGATGGCGAGCTACACTGCCGCACTGCATTCAAGCAGCCAAAGACACACACAGGCACAGTGGCGCAGTGCTCTCTCTGCCCCGTCTACCTCCTAGCCCATGCATGTAGCCATCGTTGGAAATCAATCAGATCAAATCGTACCAGTACGTCGTTAACCAGCCTCGCGCCGCATGCTCTCGCGGCATGTCGTAGGGCGAGCCATAGGCGCCAGTGACCTCCCCCCATGGCATCCACTCCATCTCCTCCTAGTGATATGCTTGAATGCGGCCCATAAATACGCCAACCTCCCCTTTGTTTCTCTGGTTGGTTGGCCGATCCAATTCCTTGCCGCTGCCGCGCCTACGTCGTACATGTTGCCAGTTCTATATGTGCCCACGGACGCCGCATACCATTACCAGCGATGTGCTTTGCGCGTTCCTCTCCTCCTCGTCATCTTCCTCGTCCTCTTCTCCTTCTACACCCCTCTTTTGCGTCGCCTCCAATCCTCCACCAAGGCCTATTAAAGAAGCCTGGAATCTCCCTTTCCCTCTCCCTCTCTCTCCTTCTCCCTCTCTCTCTCTCTCTCTCTCATGAACCAAATAGATGTTCTTCAATTGATCGAGATGCTCCTTAACTTTGAGCTGTGTGCTTCAGCTGATCATGTTCTTCCATCTCCTTCTCATGTGAACCCAATCAAGTAAGATCGATCACTTCCATTGAGCGAGCTCATGTATTGCTTGTGTTCATCTTTTCTGTTGATCCATAGTTAAACGCGGTATTGGCGCGGTTCAATCAGAGACCTGGTTCTCCCAAGGCAAAGGGGGTTCCGCTCTTCGGTTGAGCCGTGCCAATATCACGTGCTTTTGCTGCTTAATTCGCGTCTCTTACAATCGAGTAATAACTTACAATTGCGTAACTTACTGCATGCACGTCTAAGGACGTGTAGATCTTCCTTGCTTCCATACACTAACAAGCGTCTGGATTGTAGCTAGCTAGCAGCGAAGCTTTTTTCTTCTTTCCTGTCATGGACGATTTCAAACTTGTAATATGCGCTGGTGCCAGTTTGGTGAATCGTAATGGAAGGGAGACAAGTTAACGCTGCCCTTGATTCCAAGATGTAATAAGCTGCCACACATCCCAATCTCCCATCTGAAAGATCAATAATTCTCACTGCTTAATTTTTCATTGTTTTTCTGGTACCCATTTTTTATCAAGTGAATTGGGTCAGATTTCGCTCACTATTGCAAATGGCTCCTGAGGAACAGCACAAACTAATTAAAGACAATGCTTGAAGTGTAGTAGTACTGTAGTGCTCACTTAAGATGGACTGGAAGGACCAAAAGATCCTAGTACAGGTACAGACAACAGTATGCAAGGTCGATCTGGACACTTACAAAATCTGATCATAATTAAGTGGCACAATTAATGAGACCACTCAGTCTAACATTCAACTGAGTCTTCCCTATGAACATCTTAGTTAGAAATACCGTGATCCTTGAAATGGCTACATGCATGAAGCCAGCTTTGATGTTTCTCTTTGAATTTCCTGGCCTTCCTTTGTAGAAGAAACAAGTACTCCTCTGATTTCTCGGTGAAGTGATCAGTGCACGGGTGCAATGCAAAACTACATATATAGCTAGTACTATAAGAGATGGATGAGATGGTTCTTGTTTATCTTTGGCTATTTCCCCCGTTAACCTTGTGTTAGATTTTATCACTCATGCCACATTTAATCTTATGAGCCACGTAAAACCCATTTAATTAATAAAATCCTGAAAAATAGCAAAGTCCAATTTAACTTGCATGGCATATAGGAGATAGTTTAGTCCCTTCTTGTTGAGAAAGAGAACCATCAACATATAAGGTAACCATTCTACTCTTCCTAATAACTTGAGAAAACAGAACAATAGCCTGCGCATCGGGTTCCGTGAATCAATATCAAGGCTGTGAGTGAGTGATTTTCTGTTTCTTGGTGCACCATTTATGCTCTGGCTGTAGGTGTATGCCATGTTTTGGGGACATATCGGTAAGTAGCACGACCCTAACACGTTCTATGTTTTCGCATAATTCTTTTACATTGTTGGCACTTGAATTCTCTACGTGTCCTCGAGACTATGTAGTGGAGAGCCGAAGTGAGGAGAAGGACGGTGAACAGCAACACTATCTCAAATTTGCGAAGTTCATTTTACCGAGCTGTTTTGATGTTTCCTCATCCTAGAGTCTGCCTGACCAACCATCATTTAGGGCTCCTTCGATTTATAGGATCACATCCGATAGAAAATGATCTCATAGTAATCTTGTAGTGTAAATTTCATAGAAAGTAACACTAGGGATATACCTGACGGAAAAATTCCTTGATCCTTATTCAAAATCTAAATAGAATCCCTCTTGCTACAGGAATATAGGATTAAGAGATATAATAGATGCCCCCCATAGGGGGACTCACAGCGATTAGCGGTTCTGGACCGTCAGATCTTTCCATCCGTGCATCCCATCCGTTTATTTTTTTTCACTACATCATATAAAACGGACACCCCACGGTGAAAACCCTAGAGGCTTCTCCACACTCACCCGATCCCAGCCGCCGCGCCCAATCCGGCAATCCCCTCGCGAGTCTCCTTCCAATCCCCATGCGTCCTCCTCTCCCGTGCCCGGCGGCGCTGCTTCACCTCCCTGGCCGCCTCTTCCTACCGCTGCCGTGCGCCGTGCCTCCTCTCCTCCGGCGCGCCTCCTCCCTAGGCTCAGCAGGAGGAAGGACGACGCGCGTCTCTCCTCTTCCCGGCCGCTGCGCGCCTCTCCTCCTCCTCTCCTCCATCGCTCCTCTCTCCTCCGGCCTGCTTCTTCCTTGGACTCAGCAGGTGGAGCACGCGGCAGTACGAGGAGCAGGAGACGCCACCAGGGGCGCTTCCTCAGCGGGGTGGAGCGCGGATCGTCCGGTCCTCAGGCCGGCGAGGCGGATACTGCGGCGCTGTCGTCTTCAGTGGAGAGGAGCTCGATCCGCCGCTAGGCCGCCGGCAAGCCGCACCAGAGGAAGGGCCGCCGCTGCACCACGGGAGAGGTCGGCGCAGTGAGTTTTCCTCTTCCCCCAACTGAATATTCTTCATTGTTGTAATTACCGTGTATTCAAAGGATCCATGCATTCAGAGCTCATTAAGGCATATTTTCCATTGTTGCATGTTTCAGGATTCCGTGCAAAGAATTAGACCTGCAATGTTCGTCATTGATCACCTGAAGCTTTTGTACATCAGACAGACGATGGACCTATGGCTTGCACATTTTGTTTTGACAAATTGTTGAGGCATTAAGCAATGCATATTTTGTCCATGATTACTCTGAGGTATAATCTTCACTGTTACCCATTTATATACTTCAGGATATCCCCTCCAATGTTAATCTTCACTAAATTTCTAAACATTTTAGCTTATAATCAATACTGAATTGAGCTCAACCGTTTTTCCACTAATGATTTGGCTAGCAAAGCATCTGAATCTTATGCTGTCCAGTTCATTCTGCCTTAGTTTTATGCGGTACACTTATTCATATATTCCAGTTTTTACATTAACAAGCTTATCCTTCTTGCTATTTTGCAGCCGCCGAAGCTCACCAAGTTTAATGAGAGGTGATGGAGCGGTGAACGCGGAGATGCGCACGCGGAGAGGTGATGGAGCAGTGAACAAACAACTAACACAAAATGAAATTAAGTCATGGTTGGGGCGAGATTGAGCAGCGAATTTTCTACTGGCGGAACAATTTCAAGATGCTAAATGTTTGGTTCTTATAATATCCGATGACTTGCTCTGGTTGGTGTCGCTCTTTCATTATTAGGTACGTTCCCTCAGTTACCTTGCTTCTTTTGCCTACTGTTTACTTTTCAGTTTATGTGTGTTTTTCCGTAGGAATGCTGCAGTGTTTGGGACTTGAGAACGTAGCACAAAAACCATGTTCTCCTTGGGATTTATGAATAATAATGTTGCTGTCATTTTTCTTCGTCTGCAATTTGAATTGGTCTATGCTCATTTAAACTGAAATGTTGTCTCTGGATTCTATTGTAAGAAAGCTACTATGATATACCTATGTCTAACTTGGTCTTGAAATCTTAGTATGGTGCAGAGTGTAACTATGGAAAGCAGTAGAAAAGAATCCTAATGGTTAGAAAATAATATTGCATGATATGGTGTTGCACTAAGCTAAAATTCTTTGTATGAGTCAAGAAGAAACCTCATTTGTTTCGCTGCCCTATATAGTGCTGGTTCTAACTTCTAAGGAGCTAAAACGAGAATAAAATCATCCTTCCAAGACAAAGAAGAGTTTGATTGTGCACGTTGGACTGTTGATTTTCCATGTCTTTTTCGCTCTTAATAATGCTATGTGTAAGAATACAAATTATTGCTGGCTTGGAGTTTCTGCCCAGCCTCATTGAGATGCATGGAATTCATTGGTATTCCAATTTATTTGCATAGGATGCCCTGAGCGCAATTGGTGTTCGATTTTGTTTGCATCAGATGCTGTGAGTGCATCAATATTATACGATTCTAGACTCCCTTGTTATTCTCTTATTGAAAGTGCAGTAGCTTATACAAGTTGCAAGCCGATCTCTTTTATTCTTCTTGCATGTCTCATATTCTTATTTTGATAGTGAAGTACCTCATGTTAGTCGGAAGCTAATTTCTTTAGGTCTGCTTGCAGGTCTTTTATTGAAAGTGCAGAAGCTCATATAAGTCTCTGAATTTTAGAAGTAGTCAGTGTTCAAGTTCTTATGATCTTATTCTAACAAAGATGATGTTTCTCTTACAGATGTAGTCATCTTTGTTTCACAGTTGGATTTCACATAAAGTGTCTTACAAATAACAAGTAACACCTGAATGGAGCGAAGGGAAGAGGAAACATATATTCTCATGTGGGACTTTTTACTGATCTCACACCTGCATACTACATTTATTTGTTTGTATTTACAATACTGGCTATTTAGTGCAAACCTTTTTTGCATGCATGAGCTAATCCTTATACAAAAGTGATTTGGGGTTGGTATTTAGTCTGCTTCATTGATGTTGGAAAGTCCTTTATGCTTAAATCTAACTTCTCTTATTAATTTTCCTTCAGAGCTTTCGTTACCACAAAGTTTGATCATTCTGGAGCTTATTTTTAGTCGTGTTACATGGTTCTAAATAAAAGAGAAAGGATCATTTAGATTGGCTTGCACGGTTCTCTTATAAATCTACGTTATTGCAAGCTTACGGTGTTTTTTTGTTTTGTTTTGTTGATTTCTCTTTGGATTACCATATGTTCCATGACCGTTCTCTCTATTACTACCCGTCCCTACCGATTTATGTGGTTATTGCAAACTTGCAACAATGGGGAGAGTGTGCATAAGATTTTGAATCGTACAGTATTTATTATCTAAATTTAGTGTTTACACAACCTAATATTCACATTGGCACAAGAACATTGGCCTTCAAGAGCATGTCTTTCAAGAACTCGATTCAAAGGTCATGACTGATTTTGGTTCCACAGCTCGATTCAAAGGACGTAAAATGTCTAAGGTTGCAGGTGATGTTTGATTCTAAGGTACTTCTGCATATTTTGTTAATTCTACCATGTCAATGTGCGTTAAGATTGTAGTCTATGGACATAGCTTGTGTTTACTTTCTTATACCACTATACATGTCAAATATGTGAAGAAGTCTTTCTACCACTTTAAACAGCAATAGATTTCCATATAAGTATAAAATATCATGTGTTTATTTGTTTCGCAACAATCTAATTCCTAAAATTCGATTGTATATATTTCTCAGATGTATTTTCCACATCTTGCATCAGAACGATGATATACACTGCTTTCTTTCTGCTGTTAACATCACCAATCCATAACTGCCACCACATGAATGTAGGTGGAAGCAGAACATTTTAGTCTTACAGAAATACTGTCTTCCATTTAAGTGAAAATGATTTGGTAACAATGACTCAATACATATTTCTTACCTCCGTTTTCTTTTCGGAGTCTTTACCGAGGTTATTCTGCTGGTCCTAATTTAGATCTCTATCTTTCTAATTGTCTAGATTATGCCACTTCTATTGGTCCATCTCTGGGTGCGCCGCTTTGGTTTACTGGTTCGTTACAAGGTGCTTCTGCTGGATTATCTTCAGATGGGCCTTATGGGTCTGCTCTGCTACCACATTTCTGAAATTGACATATTGGGATAAGTAGAAGATTTAGACATTAGTGCATCTATTAGATCTACGAGTCCGTAGTGCATTTGGTTGAATTGCTGCATTTCACCAAAACTGCTTGACATGGTGGCTATTTGCAGATACTCTTCAGCATTAATTTTGCACCCTAAGTCTGATACCTACTTTGCATCCCTCCCGCATGTATGTGTGTTAATTGAAGAAAATGTGTATGTTCGTGTACCGTTCAAGCGGTTAAATAGTAGTCCATTCATATTGCACTTTACCTAGGACTATTCCTTAATAAGGTAAGCTTACAACAAGGATGATAAAAAGATGTCACGTTATTCCTATGACTATTCTGGGAAGTTGATTTTATCTTGAACAGCTAAAATCAACTAGCATAGTTATCTGAATTTGGATCTCTAGCTTTAAATCTAATAATTACTTCATTTTGGACTGCTGAACTTTAAGCAAAGTAGCTAGAAGAGTTAATGTTCTATTTTTTGCAGTACGTATAAATCTCTTGATCACTTACACTATCTATTAACTGTTAAAATTTGATATGTCTGGGTAATTATCTTTTATCAAGATTGGTTTCTCCTTTAAAAATTTCACTTGGAGAGGAGGTATGGGCCAGAAGAAATCCCAGACTACATGTATTCGCTTATAAAGTAGTGGCTTTGTACTGAAGAATTACTTAGCTATTCATGTATTGAATATAATCTGTGCTCTCCTTTTATAAAAAAGGCAATGCGACAATTGTAACACTAGATAAACTTTTAGATCCTGAAGGTTGATGGGATGTATCAAGTGAAGAAAATATATTTGATTCTTCTTTCAGCTATGCTTACTTCTAGACTACCTTTTCTTGTATCACTTCATTACCAGGTAACTCGAAAGGATAAAAACTGGTGCTGAAACTATATGTACTCTTTATTTTGAGATATCTGAACAAGGTTGGAGCCAGGTCACAAAGTGTATTGTGATTTTTCAATGTACAAATTGACTGTCCAAAGTAGTGATTTGAGCTATTTGTATAGTACATCATCTCTCTTATCTTGATTTACTCCATTACCCATGCAGATTTTAGAGCAGCACCTAAACTTTCAGGCTTTGCCACAAATCGCTCCAGGTTTGCATATTTTATTAAATAGCTTAATCATTTGGTCTGGTGCTTGGAAATTATACTCGAATTTAAGCCTGTAAGTACTTGCACTTTTTTAGTGGATAATATTTGCCATGTCTATTTGGATTTTAGTGTGTCGCTACTTGCAAAGTTGAGCTAGGCTAGACAGGTTGCCCATACATCTCACAATGTTTTGAAAGGTATTTTCTCATAAACAAGACATCACATGCCCTTACATCCATGATTTATGAAAAAGGGTCTTAATTTGACTTTATAGCCATGTTAAATCTCCATTTTTTGTATAATTTAATATGATGGTCAATCTGTTTCTTGCCATGATTTATTTTGTTTGAAATTTGTCTGATTTCATCTAAGGGCATGCAAGGCATGCATCTGTCATGCCCAGACCTACAGTTGCGACATGAATGCCAATTTTTTATCTTCTGTGTTACATACATAAGACTTTAACTTCTATTAGTTGCTCATAAGCCATATATTTGGAAATCTGCAATGCAATAATAAATAACATAAAGTAAATAGCTAACTTCTATTAGTTGCTTATGATTACCCTGGTCTTAAAATACCATAGGTATGTGTAAGGTAAGAAAAAATAGTGCCAGCGTATCAATGTTTATACTGAAGGTGCTATTTCCCAAAAATATTTTCATCCCAATGAGGCGAAATCTCCAGTCTAAATTCGCTTCCCATTTCATTATGCTCGGTAGATAGTGCCCGCTTACATATGAAAAATGGTGTTATTCATGTACTGAGAGTTCGTTTGTACTACACACCATCGCTCAAGGTTGCTATGCCGACAAAAACACCATGACCAGATCATTCTCCAAAGGGGCATTGCTAAACGATGCCTGATGGTAGGAAGAATACATCTAAACTCCAGTGCTTCCTAACAAAGTCAGTGAGACCTTTTCAGAGAGTTTAAAGGACTAATTCCGTATTCTGCAGTTCTCTATTTTTCAGACAAAATTTCAGCATGTGAAAATCATAACTAATTCATATATAATTGGAAAAATGCAAATAAGATAAAAAATGTTCACAAAAAGAAACTTTATGTGTTTATATCAAAATCATGCATGTTTCAATATTTGCAAAACTGTTTTAGACAAGATACGTTTTAACAAGAAAAGCCCATGCTTGGTTATTTCGAGCACGTGCTTCTTCGGTAAAGAGGAGTCAGATGATTCAAATGAAGTTTTTGTAATGTATCAATAAGATAAAGTCCTGCAAGGATAACAGCTCAAACACTTTCAGCTTTGGTGTTTCCTATTTTCTACTCTGCTTTTCCTCAACATGGTTTTATATTGTTTTTTTCTGATTACTCTATGTGCATCATTCGTTGGTTTTATATTTGTCTCTCTACTGATTACTCTATTTTGAAGTGTAAATTCATGCACATTACCACCTCGAAAAAATTCATGCACATTAACTTTAGAAATTATATGCATCATTCATTGGTTCAGGTACAATGTGGAGATCATATCTTTTTTCTTGGTCTAGCTCATGTTAACTGACCTTATTTAGATTCTCTTATCTTTCACACTATGTATACTTCTAAAATCGTTGCTCGTACTATGTTGGTGCTCGAATTGAGCTTGCTATTATGTGCAGCACTAAGATTTTTTGAGTACTGGAAAAACAAATCTTTCCTTCGTCCTAAGATACTACTAAAATAATACCAGGGTGGCCATAATTTTTCCGTGTAAAGATATGTTTGTTAGTGCACAGGTAGGTCTGGTATGTTTGTTAGTGCATAGGTAGGTCTTTGTGTGCAGTACACTTTTGTTAGGAAAAGTGACTTATGCAACTTCTCGATACAAATAATCTTTTATTGGCAAGTGTGATGCGCTGCTTATTCTGAAAAGGCAATGAATTTCAGCTAATATTTCTGCATAAGTGTTCTGTTGTCACAATAGTTCGAGGTCTTGGTCAAGTTATAATGCTTTCCTTTGCATAATTATTATTTGTTCTTCATAAGGTGTTAATTATTCTGAAAAAACAGTGAAATTTTAGCTAATGTTTCTACATATTAATAGGTAGATACATTAGTTAATCTGTAATTGTTACCTTAGATGAATAAGTATTTGTTGTTCCTAGGGTACTGTATGCTCGAATCATTTCTTTATCTGAAAGTTAGTAAAAGGCTCACTGTATTTTTCTTGCTGATGCATACTGGTATTTGTTTTTTTTTTGGATTGATTTTGCAGTATTTATGGTTAATTCACCTCTGACTGTTTGTTCTTTTTAATTAACTGTTGCAGTATCCATGGCCATTTATATTAATTCTTATTTGTATTTGATGATGTTAGTGATGTCAACACTATTTTGAAACCTGTGAATCTTGACGTTCAACCTATCTATGCAGCAACAGTAGGTGTCGTCCTATTTTTCCTATCATTCCACTACCATAGATGCTCCTCTTATTTGAAACAGGTGAATGCCTAGATTGCTGATTGTTTTTTATATGATGTTTGCAGGCACGAGGATGTGCTTGCTGCCGTAACAACGCAGCCACTATCTGATGACGATTATCTGATCGAGTAGAGAGAGGATCATGAGGTTATTTTGCTTTGTACAAGAATTTGCTAATTTTAGGTTGAAAGGCTTGATATTCAGGCCTAAATATTTTCCTTGGATCAAGAACTATTGTGTGACATTGACCTACATCTTTGCCATGGATTTCTTGGTGACATTGCGGCGTTACTTATTGGTTCATTAGTATTATTATCCATCCCAGCTTACTGTGGATCATATATATCTATATCCGTATGTTTGTCTTGTGATCCTGAGCTGTTAGTGTAATTTTAGAGCTCTGGGCTGCCATAGAATTTCGACTATCAGATTTGCTTAGCCTAGGTACCAAGCCAATACCATATTATCATATCTCACCTCGGTTTCATCGTTGTTGTACAAACTGTGAATTGAAGTGGATTTCTCAGGATCGTGCGCCAAGGCGCACATCTAAATCTAGTTCATCTAGTACTGGAGTGCGTAAGGCAAGTGCAGTACATGGCATGTACCTAGCAGGCAGATTCTGGGTATATATCATCGCGCGTCCCAAACGGGCCACAAGTATTTGGTGATGCGAGCTTTTGCAGTGAGGCAGCGATAAAAGTTAGTTTGGGGTCAGCATTATGTTTTTACCCTGAATGAAAGTCAGTTTGGGGAACACACTCTAGGGAAACCCTAGCCTCCGGGTCGCCCTCGGGAGACTCCGAGGCGACCCCCGCGCCGCCGCCCACCAACCCCTCCCCCACCTCGCCAACAGCTCCCGCCGCCACCGGAGGAGGCCGCCCCGCGGCGGACGGAGGCGGCGGGGAGCACCTCCGGCTCCCTTCCCCTAAAAAAATCCAAATCCCCCACCCCCCGAGCTCCCCCCACCCCCTCCTCTTCCTCTGCCCCTGCGCGTCGCCGGCCCTGCCGTGCTCGTCCTCGGCGCTGCCCCTCCGCCGCGCGGGCGTGCTGCCCCTGCTCCGCCGCGCAGCCTGCTGCCCGTCCTGCTGGCGTGTGCGGTCCCGTCACGGCGGCGGCGAGGCGTCATCGTCCCTGCGCGTCGCCCTGGCGTTGGCAGCTGGGAGCCCTCCGCCCCGTCCGTTCTGGCCATGGAGGCCACAAGGCTGGGCCTGCCGGCTGCCCTCCGCTGTGGTGAGGCTCTTCGGCGTCTGCTGTGCGCCGCCCGCTGGCGCCGTGCAGGCCTGCTGGGTCGCAGTGCTCCCCTTCCATCCCCGCTGGTTTCTGGCCGTGGTGGCTCGGGTCTCCTCGCATGAGGCTCGCCCCCGGCTCCTGCGTTTTCCGGCCATCCCAATTCTCACCCCGGGTGTCCGGCCGTTGATCCCGGCCCCTGGCGCGCGGCTCGGCTTGGACGGCTGGCGATGTGGGCCCTCTGCAGCTCGACCGCTCCCCCTTCACTGGTGGCCCATGTCCACCCCTCGTCGCGGTCTCCTGCAGGGTGGGGGAGATCGGCCTGCCCTGATGTTTTGGTGTAGTTGCACATCCGGGCGAAAGCCTATGGACGACGACGCCTGCGGGCGCCGTGCTCCTCCGTGGAGGCGTCCTCTTGGCTCTGTGCACCTCCCGACATGCTTGGGGCAGCGCTCGCCTCTTGTCGGCCCGCCGACCGCCCGCTCCTATACTTGCGGGACGAGGTTGTTGTCATGGACGTCCTGGGGTTGCCTCAGCTTGCGCCACCCTTCGACCACGGGGTCGGCACACCGGTGTCGTCGCCCCAGTCTCGGCTATCCGACCCCCTTCGACTGTGTTTGGTCTCGGTGGCACATCGCCTCCGGCAATGCTGGCGGCACACCAGTGTCGCCGCACGGACTCGGCTATCCGACGCCGTTTGACCGTGCCGGGATGCTTCTTCGCGTGCTCCTGTTGGTGTCCTCGTACTCCACCACCTGCTCCCCTGGTCTGCCTGCCTGCGGTGTGTATTCCTCCGGAGATACCCGTTTAGCGGTCGGCTTGAGGTCCTCAAGGTGATGTCTGGTTGTGGCCTTGTCTAGTTCGTGCTTGTGGCGTGACTCTTCCCTGCATCGTCCCTCGACCACGGGGTCGGCACACCGGTGTCGTCGCCCCAGTCTCGGCTATCCGACGCCCTTCGACTGTGCTTGGTCTTGGTTTTGCAGGTCTTCGTCGCCGCCCCTCGCTCGCATGCCAAGTCATAGTGACTGTCCTTTGAGGTGCTAGCCTCCCAGAGGGGGTTCGGTTAGCTTCGGTTGTGCTAACCTTCCCCTTCCCTTGTGTTCCATTGTTTCTTTTTTCGTTTTTTAGGTCTTCTCCCCTGTACCCCTGTATCTCCTTCTATCTGTTTGTAAGAACATGGGCCTGCCAGGCTACTTTCGTGGAATATAACAAGCGGTGGGGTTCCCCCCTCCCCCCGTCAACCTCGAAAAAAAGTCAGTTTGGGGGTCTCCCATACATAACAAGTACGCGTATCCGTGCGCAAAAAAAACTGACATGCGTGTTGGATCGATTTCCCAGATTGAGTGCATATATAAGTGTAAATTTTGTCGGGGCCAAGCCAATGTCGGCGTGCTGCATACATTCGCATCCGTTAGAACCCACATGGTGCACCCTGCACTGTGTGCAAGATTAGGTTAGTGAGAGCATCTCCACCGGCGCGCTCCATAGCAACCCCGATAGCAATTTGGGGGCCGGGAGCGAAAATAGGCTCACACCAGCGCGCCCCAAACGGCGTCGGCGCTTTCCCAAGCCCAATAGAAGTGCCGGCAATCCCGTGCCGGCCTCTTGGCCAAGGGGCGAATCGGGCGCGCCGGCGCAATGCGAGGCGGAAAATTTTGGGCGTGGGAGGCCAGGGCGCTGCGCGGGATATTTTACCGCCACGACGCCGGGCCGGAAACTCTTCCGCCATGATTGCGCGTGGGACATTCTCCCGCCGCGACACCGCGCGGGAGGTTTCCCGCCTCGCCGGCGGTCTATATTATCCCTCCCCTCCCCCCCCGCCTATTGTTGCACAATGTTCGATTCGTGGGACGAAGCGGCGCTAGAGGCGGCCGTAGAAGTCGTGGAGGCAGACCCGCAGCTCGTAGAATACGAGGCGTGGGAGGAGGTGGCGCTAGCGGTGACTGATGTCTACGGGTGCTTCTATTCTTGTAGACAGTGTTGGGCCTCCAAGAGCAGAGGTTTGTAAAACAGCAGCAAGTTTTCCCTTAAGTGGATCACCAAAGGTTTATCGAACTCAGGGAGGAAGAGGTCAAAGATATCCCTCTCAAGCAACCCTGCAATCACGATACAAGAAGTCTCTTGTGTCCCCAACACACCTAATACACTCTTCAGATGTATAGGTGCACTAGTTCGGCGAAGAGATAGTGAAATACAAGTAGTATGGATGTATATGAGTGGTAATAGCAATCTGAATAAAATATTGGCAGCGAGTAAACATGCAACAGAACAGTAAATAAACGGTGTTTGCATGTATTGGAAACAAGGCCTAGGGATCATACTTTCACTAGTGGACACTCTCAACATTGATCGCATAATAAATAATAACTTCTCTCATTTGTGCTACATACACTTTTTGTTGGATGACAAACACCATTCGTTGTGTAGGGCTACAAGAGCTCCCTCAAGCCGGAGTTAACAAGCGCCACAACTTTCGGCATTCATATTTAAGTAACCTTAGAGCATAATAGATCTTTGCAAAATAAACCGAGTACTAACATAGCATACACACTGTCACCATTACACTATGAAAGGGGGAATAGATCACATCAATACTATCATAGTGATAATCAACTCCATAACCTACAAGAGATTATGATCATAATCTACGACAAGAACCACACAATGCACACACTGTCACCATTACACCATGCAGGAGGAATAGACGACTTCAATAACATCACATGAGTAGCACATAACTAGTAGCGATACAAAGCTCATCATATGGATCTCAATCATGTAAAGCAGCTCATGAGATCATTGTATTGGAGTACAGAGAGAGATTAACCACTTAGCTACGGTAGAGCCCTCAGCCCTGGGGGAGAATTACTCCCTCCTCATCATGGGAACAGCGATGGCGGTGAAGATGGCGGTGGAGATGGCTTCCGGGGGCAATTCCCCGTCCCGGCAGCGTACCGGAACAGAGACTTCTGTCCCCCGAATCTTGATTTCGCGATGACGGCGGCTCTGGAAGGTTTTCTCGGGTTTCGTCAATCGTGATAGGGTTTTCGCGACGGAGACCTTAAGTAGACGGAAGGGGAGCCTCGGAGGGGGCCTGGTGGGCCCACACACTAAGGGGGCGCGCCCCACCCCTTGGCCGCGCCGCCCTGGCGTGTGGGGCCCCCTGGCTCCTCTCCGGTACTTCTTCGGTGCTCTGGAAGCTTCCGGTGAAAATAAGGTATTGGGCGTTGATTTCGTCCGATTCCGAGAATATTTCCTTACTAGGATTTCTGAAACCAAAAACAGCAGAAAACAGGAACTGGCACTTCGGCATCTCGTCAATAGGTTAGTTCCGGAAAACGCATCAAAACGATATAAAGTGTGAACAAAACATGTAAGTATCATCATAAAAGTAGCATGGAACATAAGAAATTATAGATACGTTTGAGACGTATCAAGCATCCCCAAGCTTAGTTCCTACTCGCTCTCGAGTAGGTAAACGATAACAAAGATAATTTCTTAAGTGACATGCTATCATAATCTTGATCAATACTATTGTAAAGCATATGAGATGAATGAAGTGATTCAAAGCAATGGTAAAGATAATGACTAAACAATTGAATCATATAGCAAAGACTTTTCACGAATAGTACTTTCAAGTCAAGCATAAATAAGACTTGCATAAGAGCTAACTCATAAGCAATAAATTCTTAGTAAAAAGCTTTGAAACAACACAAAGGAAGATATAAGTTTCAGCGGTTGCTTTCAACTTCAACATGTATATCTTATGGATAATTGTCAACACAAAGTAATATAACAAGTGCAATAGGTAAACATGTAAGAATCAATGCACACAGTTTACACAAGTGTTTGCTTCTAAGATAGAAAGAAGTAGGTAAACTGACTCAACAATAAAGTAAAAGAGTGGCCCTTCGCAGAGGGAAGCATTGATTGCTATATTTGTGCTAGAGCTTTTATTTTGAAAACATAAGAGAGCATAAAAAGTGAAGTTTTGAGCGGTGTTTGTTGTTGTCAATGAATCATAGTGGGCATTCTAACCCCCTTGCCAGACAGACTTTCAAAGAGCGGCTCCCATGAAATTTTATTTTTGGGTGGCACTCCTTCCAACCTTGCTTTCACAAACCATGGCTAACCGAATCCTCGGGTGCCTGCCAACAATCTCATACCATGAAGGAGTGCCTTTTTATTTTAGTTTTATTTAGATGACACTCCTCCCCACCTTTGCTTTCTCAAGCCATGGCTAACCGAATCCTCGGGTGCCAACCAACAATCACATACCATGGAGGAGTGTCTATTTGTAAATTTATGAAAGTTAATTAATTCGGGGCTGGGAACCCCATTGCCAGCTCTTTTTGCAAAATTATTGGACAAGCGGATGAAGCCACTAGTCCATTGGTGAAAGTTGCCCAACAAGATTGAAAGATAAACTCCACATACTTCCTCATGAGCTATAAAACATTGACACAAATAAGAGGTAATAACTTTTGAATCGTTTAAAGATAGCACTCAAGCAATTTACTTTGGAATGGCGGAGAAATACCATGTGGTAGGTAGGTATGGTGGACACAATTGGCATAGTTTTTGGCTCAAGGATTTGGATGCACGAGAAGAATCCCTCTCAATACAAGGCTAGGCTAGCAAGGTTGTTTGAAGCAAACTCAAGTATAAAACGGTGCAAGCAAGACTCACATATGAACATATTGAAAGCATTATAAGACTTTACATCGTCTCCTTGTTGTTCAAACACCTTAACCAGAAAATATCTAGACTTAGAGAGATCAATCATGCAAACCAAATTTTAACAAGCTCTATGTAGTTCTTCATTAATAAGTGCAAAGTATATGATGCAAGAGCTTAAACATGATCTATATGAGCACAACAATTGCCAAGTATCAAGACATTATACCATTTACCACATGAAGCATTTCCTGTTTCCAACCATATAACAATGAACGAAGCAGTTTTCAACCTTCGCCATGAACATTAAAAGTAAAGCTAAGAACACTAGTGTTCATATGAAAAAGCGGAGCGTGTCTCTCTCCCACACAAGGATGAATTTATTCAGAGAACTAAGATAACAAAACAAAAATAAAAGCACACAGACGCACCAAGTAAAGTACATAAGATGTGACGGAATAAAAATATAGTTTCACTAGAAGTGACCTGATAAGTTGTCGATGAAGAAGGGGATGCCTTGGGCATCCGCAAGCTTAGATGCTTGAGTCTTCTTAAAATATGCAGGGATGAACCACCGGGCATCCCCAAGCTTAGACCTTTCACTCTTCTTGATCATAGTATATCATCCTCTTCTATTGACCCTTGAAAACTTCCTCCACACCAAACTTCAAGCAAACTCATTAGAGGGTTAGTGCATAATAAAAATTCACATGTTCAGAGGTGACACAATCATTCTTAACACTTCCGGACATTGCACAAAGCTTCTGAAAGTTAATGGAACAAAGAAACTCATTCAACATAGCAAAAGCGGCAATGCGAAATAAAAGGCAGAATCTGTCAAAAACAGAACAGTCCGTAAAGACGAATTTGGCAGGGGCACTTAACTTACTCAAATGGAAAAACTTAAAACTAATGGAAGTTGCGTACATATATGAGGATCACGCTCGTAAATTTGCAGATTTTTCTGAGTTACCTACAGAAACTTCTGCGCGAATTCGTGACAGACAGCAAATCTGTTTCTGTGCAGTAATCCAAATCTAGCATCAACTTTAACATAGAGACTTTACTTGGCACAAAAACATGATAAGGAGAGGTTGCTACAGTAGTAAACAACTTCCAAGACTCAAATATAAAACAAAAGTGCTGTGGTAAAATAAAGACATGGGTTATCTCCTAAGAAGTTCTTTCTTTATAGCCATTAAGATAGGCTCAGTAATTTTAATGATGCTCGCAAGAAATAAGAGTTGAAGCAAAAGAGAGCAACAAGAAGCAAATTCAAAGCACATTTAAACCTACCCCACTTCCTATGAAAAGGAATCTTGTACACAAATAAATTCATGAAGAACAAAGTGACAAGCATAAGAAGATAAGACACGAGTAACTTCAAGATTCTCAACATAAAGAGGGGAAACCGAATATTATTAAGATGCATACAACCGTGTTTCCCTCTCTCATAATAACTTTCAGTAGCATCATTGATGAAATCTACAATATAACCATCACTTGAAACATTCTTATCATGGTTCATATGCATAAAGGTATCATTATTTTTGATATAAGAGAAACTCTTCTCATTAATAGTAATTGGAGCAGGATCATTATTAAGAATTTGAACATGGTAAACAAGTTGCATACTAGGGGAATGGTTTTTGGCAAGCCCATCATAACTATGACAAGTTTCATAAGGATAATTGTAACATATATCATATCCATCTCTATAGCGATTATCTAAACCAGAATATGAAATATCATCATTTTCACTAAAAGTAGAGGTCTCAAATATAGGATTTTCAAGCACAACATCCCCAAGCTTAGAGCTTTCAATATCATCGTTTGAGGGGACATGAATAATGCTATCATCATTACTTTCATAACCAGTACCAAAGAGATTTCTAATATCAAAGGTAGTGTGCTCATCCAAATCATGGTCACTAATATGGGTGAAGGGCATAGGAAGATCATCATACTCAGATTCATTATCATAATAATCATTGGGAGCAACATGCTTACGGTTACCTATTGTTACCTCATACACGTGTGGATATGCCGTTACCTCTTTCTTCTTATTCCCCCTCTTCTTCTTCTTCTTCTTCTTCTTCTTCTTTCCCTTCTCCTCGTTTCCTTCTTTAGGAGGAAGAGGCTCGAAGGGAGGCTTCTCCACAGAACCTGATTTATTTCCAGAAACAATAGAAGAAACTTGGGAGGATTCCCCCTTTTCATTAATAAGTTTGAAACACACAGCGGTCCTATCATATTTTGGCAAAGTGTCATCTTCTAAAATATTCTGTATGTAAGTATTTGTATGGCAATTATTAATGCAATAAGAAAGACACCCATGCAGGACATCATCAATATCAAGATCGTTAATATTTAACAAAGAAATTTTTCTTGATAACTCTTCACACTTCAAAAATAAGGTAAGTTTATCATGCTGAGTAGGAATAATTTCATCATCACAATACAAATTTGTAGCACTCATGGGGTTCGAATTATCATTGGAGGAGCATTGAAAATTAAAATGACCAACTCTATGGCAAAGTTCACAAATAAAAGGATAGAGGGCACACACTTTTTCTCCAAGATCATCTAGAGCCCTAGACCACTTTCTAGTTTTTTCATTCCTATGATGGATACAATATTCTTGTTCGATTTGATTAATTCCACAAGGTCTATGTATTCCACAAAAATTAACATGCTTATAGGAAATAGCATTTTCAGAAGTTTGAACATGTTCATTGCAATCATTAATAATAATTTCATGCTTCATGCAAGCGTCTTTAAAAGGTTCATGATACTTATCAAAATTCTTCCTAGGCAATTCAATGTGAGAAGCAAAAGCTTTATAAAGATTTGCAACAACTTGAGAGTCAAGACCATAAGTAGCACTCATATTTCGAAATTTATCAGTATCCATAAAAGTTTCAATGCATTCATAATCATAATTTATACCTGACTCTCTACCTTTGTCATTCTCCCAATCTTCAGCGTTCTCCTGAATCCGATTAAGAAGGTCTCATTTAAACTCTTCTTTATTGCGCGTGAATGATCCAGAACAAGTAGTATCCAGCAAGGTTTTATCCTGAGAAGAAAGTCTTGCACAGAAATTATCAATGATAACATTACCAGGAAGCTCATGATTGGGGCATTTGAGCATTAAGGACTTCAATCTCTCCCATGCTTGGGCAATACTCT
Source organism: Lolium rigidum (assembly GCF_022539505.1). Taxonomy (NCBI): domain Eukaryota; kingdom Viridiplantae; phylum Streptophyta; class Magnoliopsida; order Poales; family Poaceae; genus Lolium; species Lolium rigidum. Next base: position 5,683,588 of record NC_061514.1, on the reverse strand, counting down.
CTCCATCATGAGGCCAGAAATTATATATAAGGTTTCGATCTTTGTGAATTTCACTTGGAGGATAGAACTTGGAATAAAATAGAGGCACAATATCCTTCCAATCAAGAGAGCGCCCGTCCTTCAGCAGTTTATACCAATGCGCCGCTTTACCAGATAGCGACATAACAAATAATTTCTTCCTAACTTCATCCATTGAAATACCTGCACACTTGAATAACCCGCATAATTCATGCAAAAACAGTAAATGATCTTCAGGATGAACAGTTCCATCCCCTTCATAGCGGTTATCCATAACACGTTCAATAATTTTCATAGGTATCTTGTAAGGAATACTTTCAGTAGGTGGATTTAAAATGTCACAAGCATCATTAGAGTTATCACATATGGGAGATAAAGTATTATCAGAGCAAATTTTCTCCCCTAAAGATGGGAGGCTAAAAAGATCACATAAACTAGCTTCCCCAAGCTTAGACTTCTCCATAGCATTAGCGAGTAATTGCATTCATACTAATAACAATGCTACTAGCATGCAAATAAGGTTCCATAGGTTTTTTAATTTTCGCATCAAACAATTCTAAATCAGGAAAAAGATTAAAAAGCTCACTAATTTTTTTGTTGTTTTCCATTATGCCTAACTAGTGAAAATAAAAACAAGAAACAAAAAGATGCAATTGCAGGATCTAAAGGAAATAGCTTCGAGTACTTACAACGGCGCTGGAAAATAGCTTAGTAGCCGAGATCCGGAGTGTGAGTACCTTTTACCTTTCCTCCCCGGCAACGCCGCCAGAAAATAGCTTGATGTCTACGGGTGCTTCTATTCTTGTAGACAGTGTTGGGCCTCCAAGAGCAGAGGTTTGTAGAACAGCAGCAAGTTTTCCCTTAAGTGGATCACCCAAAGTTTATCGAACTCAGGGAGGAAGAGGTCAAAGATATCCCTCTCAAGCAACCCTGCAATCACGATACAAGAAGTCTCTTGTGTCCCCAACACACCTAATACACTTGTCGGATGTATAGGTGCACTAGTTCGGCGAAGAGATAGTGAAATACAAGTAGTATGGATGTATATGAGTGGTAATAGCAATCTGAATAAAATATGGCAGCGAGTAAACATGCAACGAACAAGTAAATAAACGGTGTTTGCAGTATTGGAAACAAGGCCTAGGGATCATACTTTCACTAGTGGACACTCTCAACATTGATCGCATAATAAATAATAAATTCTCTCATTTGTGCTACATACACTCTTTGTTGGATGACAAACACCATTTGTTGTGTAGGGCTACAAGAGCTCCCTCAAGCCGGAGTTAACAAGCGCCACAACTTTCGGCATTCATATTTAAGTAACCTTAGAGCATAATAGATCTTTGCAAAATAAACCGAGTACTAACATAGCATACACACTGTCACCGTTACACTATGAAAGGGGGAATAGATCACATCAATACTATCATAGCAATAATCAACTCCATAACCTACAAGAGATTATGATCATAATCTACGACAAGAACCACACGATGCACACACTGTCACCATTACACCATGCAGGAGGAATATACTACTTTAATAACATCACATGAGTAGCACATAACTAGTAGCGATACAAAGCTCATCATATGGATCTCAATCATGTAAAGCAGCTCATGAGATCATTGTATTGGAGTACAGAGAGAGAGATTAACCACTTAGCTACGGTAGAGCCCTTAGCCCCAGGGGAGAATTACTCCCTCCTCATCATGGGAACAGCGATGACGGTGAAGATGGCGGTGGAGATGGCTTCCGGGGGCAATTCCCCGTCCCGGCGGCGTGCCGGAACAGAGACTTCGTCCCCGAATCTTGATTTCGCGATGACGGCGGCTCTGGAAGGTTTTCTCGGGTTTCGTCAATCGTGATAGGGTTTTCGCGACGGAGACCTTAAGTAGACGGAAGGGGAGCCTCGGAGGGGGCCTGGTGGGCCCACACACTAAGGGGGCGCGCCCCACCCCTTGGTCGCGCCGCCCTGGCGTGTGGGGCCCCCCTGGCTCCTCTCCGGTACTTCTTCGGTGCTCTGGAAGCTTCCGGTGAAAATAAGGTACTGGGCGTTGATTTCGTCCGATTCCGAGAATATTTCCTTACTAGGATTTCTGAAACCAAAAACAGCAGAAAACAGGAACTGGCACTTCGGCATCTCGTCAGTAGGTTAGTTCCGGAAAACGCATCAAAACGATATAAAGTGTGAACAAAACATGTAAGT